>NC_056735.1:1114134301-1114197733 GCF_019279795.1 Protopterus annectens | reverse complement strand
AAGTGGTTTAGGAGTTGCACAGCCAGGGAAGGAGCAGGAAACAGTGTCAGCTCTGACACAGGCAGTGTTGTGGAGTAATGCCAATGAATTTCTAAATGAAAGAGCAGTGGATGATACAGCGTGCAGCTGAAGAGAATGACAGAGAAAGGCTGTCCGGAACTATATATAGCATGCCTGCAGGGAACAGACAGCAAATAATGCACCCTCACTTTAAAAGAAAATCATCTAGGGGAAGAATTACTTGATGTAATTGAGATGGATAAATTTATTAAGATGCATGAAAGAAATACAATTATAGAAAGTAAATAAGACCTAAAATGCTAGAGGTCTGATAAAATAAACAAAGACAGTAATCAAGCTTATGAACATAAATTCATGTGATATAACAGAAGTAAATAGGATGTTACTGTACAGCTAAATTAATAAAAGATAAAGTCTTACCACAAAAAATGCAGATCAGTAATGGAAATGAAGGAAAGAAATAAAATGCCAGCATGGCAATATCCAACAGAGAAAATTACAAAGCAATTAAGACCAGAAATGTCATGGTTAGAAGATTATAGAAATAGTAAGAAGTTCAAATGTACAGTATATGAGATGAACTACAACTTTGAAAACTGAAATAAACTAGCTGGACAAACAGATTAAGTGTGGTGTGAGACAAGATTCTGAAAAATTTGAAAAAAATGTATATAAAGATATTGAGCATAATAGGAAACCTTTTTATAGATACATAAGATGTGGAAGGAGTAAAGACACACAAATTGATAAACTGTGTGCAGATTCTAAAATGTATTCTCAGACACAACAGATTATAAATATATTCACAAAACCTTATGCAAAACAGTTTGGCTCCACAAAAGCGGGTAATAAGTTATCCTACTGACATCCAGGTAACCCCAGATACTGGAATCAAATTAGATTATACTGAAAAAGAACTGCACAAACTGGATCCAAACAAAGCACAGGGAGGAGACAGAATTAGTAACAATGACCTGAGAACACTTCAGCAAGAACTTCGGTACCATTATATCTATTATTCACTAGGTCATATAAATATGGGGAGATTCCTCAAGATTGGAGACATGCACTTATTAAACCTGTCTTCAAAGGAAAGGGGAGTAGGACAAACCTAGAGTCATATACACCTAAGTCTACTTTCATGTTGTGGAAAAATAATGGAGAAGGCAATATTGGATAAGTTATTGTCATAACTGTTTTGGTTGGGACTTGAAACCATATATCAGCATGCATATGTTAAATATAGATCTATTACCACATGTAACATGATGTTCTATAATAATATAACAACTATGAATGAAAAATTGTGCTGTGATGTAATTTTATATATATTTAACATCAACATTTGACAGAGTTATACACAAAACACTGATCAATAAATTATTACAACTAGGTATTGATGTACTGTTGATAAGATGGATAGCTGCATGGATAGCTGCATGGCTTACAAATAGGAAGTGGCAAGTATCATACAGCAAATGGACAGGTGAAATCTTTGGTTACAGTCAGGGTGTCAGTCCTAGGCTCTTACTTGTTTAGATTGTATCTTTCAGACCTAACTTTTTCATCTTAGGTGTTCTATTACCTATATGCTGATGATCTGAAATTGGGTAAACTGATTATATGTGTTACAGATAAGGCATGTCTGCAAAACAACTTGACTAAATTGACCATTTGAGCATAGAAGAATAATATGCTGATAAATACATCAAAAACTAAGCATATGAGATTTGGGAGACATAAATTGAAAGGTGAATATTTAATACAACCCACAGTGATTGAAACTATAGACTCATTTAAAGACCTGGGAATATGGGTAGATTCAGCTATGAGCTTTTCTTATATCGACCAATTTGTTAATGATAGTTATAGAACTATAGGTTGTATAAAAAGATTTATAAAGTCTAGGAAATCAAAAATGATAAAGTCATTGTTTGTTAGTTACATCAGACCCAATCGGCTCCATGTGTTCACTCCTCCAGGTCTTCGGTCAGCCTCTCCAATCTGGATATGGACCGGCTGGTTCAGAAACTCTTAAAAGCACCAGGATTAGCTAAACTGCTGTCGGTTCAGACCCAACCGTCGGAGCCGAAAACCATTACTCCTGAATTGTCTGCTCCTTCTCCAAGCCATACCGGACCTTTGGAGCCGTAGGAGGCCGACCTGATGATTGTGGATCCCTTGGAGCCAACACCTGCTCCAGTGTCATCGGCTCCATCTGTTCAGACATCCTCGGCACTGACCGGGGACTCTAGGAGCCGACACTCTCTGGTCGGGTCCAGGGAAGATAGTCACACCGACTTGTCAGTGCTGACTCTTCCTCTCAGGGCTTCAGCTCGGGTGAGCTCTGCTCCTACCTTGGGCTTGGAGCCCATGGCTTCAGTGCGGGAGGGGATCATGGCTCCTCCTGATCCATTGACTCCTTCTCATTGGAGCCATGGTGCATTTGAAGCCATGAGGCGAGTGTTGTCTCCTAAGACTCCTCATCTCAAGGTCTGGCCTCTTCCTCCCCTAAAGTGCCTGTGTCAGTTTCTGTTTCCTCCGGTCATCCCAAGCATAGAGACCCAGAGCCTCAGATAGCCCCACAGGGTGCTCCCTGCTCTTCTGAGACCTCTCCAGAAGTTCCCCCTGAAGAAGTCACCAGGAAGAGATTATGCAAGAGGAGGCATTTGGACTCCCCACAGGAGTCTCTAACATCAGACACTGACTTGGATAAATCAGAAGGGTCCCCTAGATCCCCCTCTGAGGACATCTCCTTTGCAGAGATTCTTGAAATTCTTAGGTAGAGGGGTGATTGGCAGTCCAAGAGCCCTACTGTGGATGAGTCAGTTCTCCTGAAGGCATTTGGGTCTCAACCTTCCACCTCTTGGGTGTCTCCGCCCTATGATGAGCTTATGGATTTGGTCTCTCGTAGGGCGTGGGAGTCACCAGAATCTATGGAACCTGTCCCTAGGAGGCCTAATAAGTTTATTTCTGCCCCCATAGACAAGTCTTTTTTGACCAAGGGAGTCCCTGTTGATGCCATGGTGGTGCGGCAACCACCAAAAAGGAAATGTCTGAGACTTTCTTGTCTATCCATCCTCCTAACAGAGAATCTAGGATCATGGTTAGATACGGGAAATGCATGTTTAGCTCAGCGACTTTCTCACTCAGATCACTACTTGACCCATTTTACCAGACTGCAGAGAGATCTCCTTAAGGAGTTGGGAGATACTCTTCGGGGGGCTGTAGCTATGAGTGTATCCGACAAAGTTGCTACCCAGCTTGCTACCCTTAATTTAATAGTTAAATCGTCCATGTGTCTCATATCTTACACATCTGATGGTTCCAGTAGAGCTGGAGGTACAGGAATTGCTCTTCGTAGGTATGCCTGGATGTGACTCTGTTCCTTTGCGGAACCCTTCAAGTCTTCCTTTACGAATACCCCATTTGACAGCTCATCTTTGTTTGGGCCAAAGGTGAAGGAGACTTTGACCAGGTGTGAACAAGAAGGAAAGACTCTGTCTGCCGTCAGAGTCCATTTTTCCACACCCACTCGACTCTTTCCTAAAGGTCAGAGGGGAGGAAAGATGTGCTTCCAGAAAGCCCAAGGAGCCTTTCAAGACACACGTGGAGAACCCCCCCCCTCCAGAGGCAGAGGAGGGGGTTACAATGGAAGACGTCGCCCTCGTGACAGAGGGGGTCCGCAACACCAGGGTGACAGAGATCACTTCTCTGGTCAGTCCTACCAGCGCTCCTGAAGGGAGGCCCGGCTGTTCTGCTCTGGAGACAGTTGGGGGTCGCTTATCATTGTACCCAGAAGCCTGGCTAGATATAACAAATGACAATTGGGTACAAAGTATCATTTCCAGAGGGTATTTCATACCATTCTCCACCCAGCCCCTCCCCCATCAAAAAAATCCTGAACGTTCCACCCAGTCACAGGGAACAAGCAACAATAGAGGTACGCCAATTGCTAGAAAAAAAGAGTCATCCAGTCAGTCCCAGCAGACGAAACAGGATTCGGAACTTACTCAAGATTCTTTTTGGTTCCAAAGAAAACAGGGGACTGGAGACCCATTTTGGATCTCAGCAGACTCAACCAATTTGTGAGGAAAGAGAAGTTCTGAATGGTCACTACAGTCCATACTTCCCTTTTTAGGGAAAGACAATTGGATGTGCTCGATCGATCTCAAGGATGCGTACTACCACATAAAGATGGCCAGATCATCCAGGGATTACCTATCACCTGCGCTTCTGGCTGGGAGCCAATCATTATCAATTCCGAGCTCTGCCCTTTGGTCTCAATACAGCCCTCAGAGTGTTCACCAAGTGCATGGCAGTAGTCACGGCTCACCTGAGGCGTCTAGGATTCCAGGTGTTTCCGTATTTGGACGATTAGCTCCTTACCTCCACCACCAGGCATCAACTTCTTCAAGCGAGACAGGCTACTCTGACACTCTGCAATCGGCTAGACATTACAGTCAACTTTAAAAAGTCTGCCTTGTTGCTATCGCAGCATATCATTTTTATAGGGACAGAATTAGACACATCAACCACCACTCTTCGTCTTCCACCAGAAAGGGTTTGTATTCTTCACCAACACATCACGTCCTTGGTATCAAAGAACAGAGCACCAGCTGCAGAGGTATTGAAAGTACTAGGATTGATGGCAGCAGAAATCTTGGCAATCCTGTTAGCAAGGATGCATATGAGGATCCTCAAATGGCTCCTATTCACGCAATGGTCTTACCAAGAACTTCCAATGAATCACACAATCCTGATAACGAATTCCTGCAAGAAGGATCTTCAGTGGTGGTTGACGTCTCTTCATGTCACAATAGGATGTCCCTTCATGCTACCCCCTCCAGTTGCCACTGTGACCACAGGTGGGGGAGGGGGGGGCATTTTCAGGGAAAGACTGCCCAAGGCACATGGACAGATCAAGAATCACATCTGCATATCAATGTCCTGGAGATGAGAGCAGTACTTCTAGCACTGCAATACTTTCAGGACTCTCTTCCTCTAGGGACACTTGCAATACAGACAGACATGTCAGTAGTCTGGTACCTGAACAAGCAAGGCAGGACCAAGTCTTACCCCCTTTGCTGAGAAGCCCTCAGAGTATGGCAGTGGGCAGTGTCATCCCAGCGCTTTCTGTTAGCAATGCACATCCCGGGCAAATCAAACGTCGTAGCGGACAAACTGAGCTGGGCAATTTTATTGCCCCATGAATGGTCCCTCAAACAAGAGATTGCAGACAGGATTTTCCGCAAATGGGGCCAGCCTTCCTGCAACCTGTTTGCCAGTCATATCAACAACAAATGCAGATGCTATTTTGCCCTGATTCCCCCGCCAGGTCAGTCCCCAAGGGATGCTCTTGTCCACGATTGGCCCCCGTGTCTCCCCTACACATTTCCCCCAATTTCTCTAATGCCAAGATTTTTACAGAAAGCAAAGTTGCTGGGATGGACAATCATCCTTATAGCCACTCACCAGCCTCGGCAGATTTGGTTTCCATTTCTTTACCATCACATTCTGGAAGACCCATGGATCCTGGACCCAGTTCCGGAATTATTGACACATCCGTCAGGGGATCTTCATGCATCATTGCAGACACTGAAGCTAACCGCTTGGCTGCTCCAATTCCCTGCATAGCCAGGCTTTATAATCTTTCCCATGACACTAGTCAAATTTTGTTGGCTTCCCATAAGCCTTCCACTAGAAAACTGTATCGTAGTAAGTGGAAGAGATTTTCCATTTGGGCTTCCTCCCATAATATTGACCCTTACCAAGCGCCATTGTCTTCTATTTTACAATTCTTGACAGAAATTTTCAACAAAGGAGCAGCGGCTGCTATGGTGCGAGTACAATTAGCTGCTATATCTAATTTCCATCTAGGGATCGATGGATTGAATATTATGGCTCACCAATTGTCTAAGGCTTTTCTAAAAGGATCTTTTCACATGAGGCCTCCAGTGAAGATTCCTTATTCTCCCTGGAATTTGAATTTTATGTTATCTCGCATCATTCTTCCTCCTTTTGAGCCGCATCATCTTGTGAACTAAAATTTCTATCGTGGAAAACTATCTTCCTACCAGCCATCACTTCAGCCCACAGAGTGTCAGAGCTCCAAGCCCTATCCATCAAGCCCCCTTATATGATCTTCCATGCTGATAGAGTATCTGTCAGGACAAATCCATCCTTTTTGCCTAAAGTATATTCAGAGATTAACATCAATCAAGTCATTGAGTTGCCTGTTTTCTTCCCTAATTACACCAACAAATTGGAATATATGCTGCACAAACTCACAGACAACTTAGATTTTATTTAGACAGAACAAAAGAGATTAGGAAATTAGATCAGCTTTTTGTGTCTTTTTCTGAGGCCAGGAAAGGTAAACCAGTCGCCAAAACAACTCTGTCTAAGTGGCTGTCGGATTGTATCACTTACACCTATTTTTGTCATAGCATGCCCTTGTCTAGTAAGGTAAAGGCTCATTCAACCAGAGCAGTTTCTACCTCTTCAGCCTTTCAAGCCAAATTACCCCTGGACAACATCTGTGTGGCAGCCACATGGTCTAAACCTCACACTTTTATAACTCACTACAAAGTGGATAAGGCTTCCAGGGACAGGGCTTCATTTGGTTCTACGGTTCTGAAGAGTGTACTTCCGTGAGCCACCCAAGGTTAGGGTGCTAAGGACGCTACCCATAAGTGAAGAATGAACGGTGAGATTGAGCAACTTCACATAAAGAAGTTATGTACTCACCATAACATTCCATGTGAGTTGTTCCATCTCGCCTTCATTCTCACGTCCCTCCCCTCCTCCCCCCTCCTGGCTGGCAGTTGACCTGGAGGCTGTTTTCATCCTGGTTTCTCAATGTGTCTTCATTCCTAGGCAGAATAATTATTGTATCTCTATATGGTACGCAGCAAACAAGATCTAAGGTAATTCCAGCAGTGCATTGTGGGATAAAGGGTTGGGTCTCGAGCTACTGGAAAACTTTGAGCTTGCTAGTCGGCCGTGTCGGAGTCGAGGATCAGCTCCGAGCCCATCAGTGAAGAATGAAGGCGAAATGGAACAGCTCACATGGGACATTATGGTGAGTACATAACTTCTTTATATGTTACTGGGAGCGTTTACTCACTGCTGCTCCTGGTTGATGATGGTAGAATTTGATATTGCCACTGTCGTACTTTCAAAGTTTTGCAAACATGTTGTAGGCAATTGCACATTGCCGTTAGCAATGTTATTGTTCTTTCCAGTACGGGCAGTGTCTACTCTCGGTTCTTTGGAACACAAGAAGACATTCCCTTTCTGAAAATCTGCCAGATCTCTTTTTAACTTTTTCTGCTTCGTTTGAAGTAGCCTCCGTTCATAAGAACTGATCTGATCTATCAGTTCAGACAACCGGGTATCAATAAAACTATCCTGCGAACTTTTATATAGCAATTCTTCTGCTTGTCTTATTTTCTCACTTAATTCATTTTCTATAGGTAAAAAGAAATCTATAATTAATTGCATATACTGGATGCTGGTATCAATGTTTAGTTGCTGCCACTTCACTAACAGTTCTGGATATAATGTACCATACAAAGGCATATTCATTACCCGCAGGCCCCTGGGAACAACTTTGACACTAGCTTCCATATGAATTCTTTGAAATTGTAGCCTTTTCAGTCTATAAAGGTAATTTTTCTAATGCTTGCAATTGTTGCCTTACATCAATTTGTTTCTGGCAGCCATCTCTTTCATACTCAAGTGGAGGTGTAAAGTAACCAGTTAATAGCGGATTCGAATCCAAATTAAGTAACTGAGCAAAACGCTGACAATTAGCAGCTCCATCAGTCTTTTTAACAGATAAATCCATACCAGTATGCATTCCTTCTGCCATGGTTTACAGGGCTAAGACACAAAAATTGGCAAAAGTAGAAAAGAAAAGAAAAAGCCGTTACTGAGTGGTGGAACAAATACACAAATATTCAGTCAAAAACAAGAATATGTTCCATACACTGTACCACCATGAAGGAGCTCAATTCCAAGTAAAAATCCAAGTAAGAATCCAAATAAATTTCCACGAAAACTTTATTGTAAAGGTAAGCGCTTTCGCAACCTGTCCTGGTTGCTTCCTCAGACCAAAATAAATTCTTAAAAGCTCACACACATTTTAAAATACATGTCATATAAAATCATCCAATCAAATCAAGAAAGTACAAATGCTTTCCAAGCTTAAAGAGATAGACGACTTGAAAATATTTTTTACAAGCAGCTTAGTTGCAAGAACATGTTCTCCCTTCCTATCTAAAAACATATATCACAATAAAATATATATCCAAAAATATATAAGAATATATATATATATATATATATATATATATATATATATATATATATATATATATATATAGCAAAGAGGGAGTCAAACAAAACTGCTTCATGTTACTTTCTTCCTAAGTTTCCTACTTTTTAAAACTGGTTTCAGTGATATATAATCATTTAGCCCCGGTGATTTATGTGCGGCTAACATCAAAATCCATCTGAGCTCTTTTTGCTCCATTTTGTTAGATAAATCTCCACCTCTCATGCTTTTTGTTAAGGTGTCTATAATGGAAAAATTAAAATAATGATTCTCCCCATTTTGGATCATATGTTTAGCTATTGCACTGTGTTCCTGTCCTCTCCTGAAGCAATAAAGATGGTCTTGGATCCACTCTCTCAAGTGTCTGTTGGCCTTCCCAACATAAAATGCCTCACAGCACACACAGTGGGCCAAATATATCACATCCTAACTTTGACAATCCCTGTCACCCTGCACTTGTATGATCTCCATGGGAATCAAATGATTTATAAAAATCAGTGTACACCAAGATTATATATCTGTTGCTCTAAAGAAGGTATAGGCTTTTTCGAAATGCATTACATATATAGATCTACAGTCATTGGACTGCATATATATCTGCTGACCTCATTACAGCCAAACATAGTGAAAGATTTAAAACATGAGGAGATGAACTGAAAGATGACCTCTCTGCTTAATTTAGCAATTTAGCAGAAGCATTCAACTGTCGCGTGAGTTTCCTCCGGGTGCTCCGGTTTCCTCCCACATCCCAACGACATGCAATAGGTGGATTTGACACTCTAAATTGGCCCTAGGTGTGAGTGTATGCATGTGTGTGTGTGCCTTCTGTGGAAGGTTGGGCGCCAGGCTGGCAGCTCGACACCGTAAAACTGCACTGCCAATCATGAGTGGACAGATGATCCGCTGTGGCGGCCCCTAACCAGGAAAAGCCAAAAGAAGAAGAAACAGAAGCGTTCAACTGGCAAGCAGGAATGGAAATCAAACCAAAAATCAGACAACTGAATGTGCCAAAAAAAAAACAAAAAAAAGAAAGTAAGGAGAAGGATCAGAAGAGACGGAAAGTAATGCGTAAAAGCCGTAGCTGTAGTGGCAAGTATGCAGACCTCCTGGAATAAACTCACGTTCAACATTTCACACAGGAATGGATAAGGAGAGGTGAGCTGAAACCGAAAAATGAAAGGGTGATATTGGCAGCATGGGATAGTGGACTACATAAATGTTGGTTACAAAGTCCACTGGACATGTGAGAGAAGCAGACAAATGCAGGTTCTATAAAAAATAATTGGAAATAGTCACACATCTTGTTGCTGGGTGCGATATTCTCATGTCAGAGGGCCTGTACACTGCAAGGCACAATAATGTGGAGAGATTATTGTGCTGGGATTGTGTACACACTACAACATAGAAATAGCTGAGAAGCACTGGAAACATGGACCACAAAGCATTACTGAGAATGATGAAGTATACTATGGGATCACCCATTGACAGCAGTAAAAAACAGTTGTAAGAAAATGGATATAATAGTTTGTGAAAAAAAGACTAAAATAGTATTCATCATTGAAATTGCTACACATCGTGATTACAAAGTCTCACATACAGCAAGACAAAGTCACAAACTATCAAGATTTGCAGGGCAGAAATGACAGCAATATGGATGAAAAATACCCAGACAGGTGCAACAGTAGTAGAAACAGGAGCATTGGGTCTAGAAAAATAATTAGATATGATGCTAATACATGTAATTCCTTACAAATTGCAGAAGTCAATTATGGGCCCATTGCGGGTGCTGCGAACAGCAATTTTGGCTAATATCAAAGACTGAATCATACCCTGACTCAGGAATGGGGTCCATTCCTATAATGGCATTAGAAACCCAAAAGATATGCAGAAATTAAACCAGATACCTGGCAAAGCCACCTAAGTAGTATGTTTACAAAACATGCAACCTGTCCATGTTTAGCCCAGACATATTCATTACTACACTATCATCTATTAGCTGAAATATCCTAAAAATCCTACCCTTAGACGATGCATAAGTGAATTCAATGCAACTTTCCTAAATAGCCTTGCACCCAGTAGAACGAAGAGACTAAAAACAAACTATACAGTTTGGCTATCCAAGAAAAGAAGAAGAGAATGCTAATGCGTGATAAAGAAAAAATGTGAGAAGACTGGCAGCAATATAAAGCATCACAGCATCTTAAACTTTAGCATGGTCCACAGCTGTACTGAAAAGCAAGTAAATGAATGCAACAAATTATACGACAACAACATTTAGAACAATACTTAACACAACTCTAAAACATTTGAGTCAGCTATCATAGCTTCACAGTTTGGTACTAGGCTATCACCCCTAGGGCCTATACCTAGCCATAACAATTCCCTGGATATTTCTTCCCACAGTACTTACTTCCCTGGACCCCTGTCTAGCAGGGCGACTGACGTGATCCCTGGGGTGAATTGCCTATCTCCCATCCAATCATCAACGTTCCTTCTGAAGAGGGCCAAAGAGGCGCTCTGATGGACATGTATGGGCAGTCTATTCCAGAGTATGGGGAGTCTCTGGGTCAGGAACCTATCCCTCCAGCATGTTTTGTTCATTGTGATGACAAGGTTTAGATCCCTGGAGCATGTGGCTCTGAGGGATTGGAATTTCTTTAAGTGTAGCATGTCCTACAGCTCTGGGTTTAACATGGCCTTGTATGTTAAGCAGAGATCGCCTCTGAGTAAACGATATGCAACTGAGTATAGCTGGAATTTTTTTAGATGGTCAGCATAGGGATCTGCTTCAGGCCTGTGATTCTTTTAGTGATGTATTTCTGCGGCCTTTCCAGTAGTTGCAGATGTCTTGAGAGAGTACATACCAAATGGGGCATTGTATTCTATAATGCGTCTAATGAGGGATGAGTACAGTGGGACAATGACCTCCTTTTTTCTGGATGAAAAGCCCTTAGTGATGAGATGTGCCACATAGAAGGATTTCCTGACTGTTGTGGTAATGTGGTTACTGAAGGTGAGACCACTGTCCAGCTGTGTCTCTAAGTCTCTTATCACACTTTCAGTGTTTAGTGTACTGCCACCTATGTGGCAATTCATGGGTAGATGTTTTTTCCCAAAGGGGATAACTATACATTTCTTGGCATTGAGCTTAAGCCCATGGCTCTGGCGCCAAGCATCTGTTTCTGTAAGGCCCTTTTGTAGAATATCCACATCATTTGGGGATTCAATAATGGCTCCCAGTTTGCAGTCATCTATAAACTTTGTTAGCCAGAGTCCCTTAGTGTTGGCCTGTACTTCAGAGAAGTTGATGCCAAACAAGAGTGGTCCCAGGACTGAACCCTGAGGTACTCCACTTGTCACTTGTCTGGAGCTGGATTTAGAATCGGCTACTTTTACGGTGTGGGCTTTGTCAGTAAGCCAGTTGGCAACCCATCGAGTGATGTAGGGATTAATGCCCTGCTTAGTAAGTCTATCTATGCTTCCAGAGTGGGGGATGGTGTCAAAGGTCTTGGTGAGGTCCAGATAGGCTGTGTGGACTGCCTTACCCTCATCCACGGCTCTGGAGACTGATTTGAAGAAGTCAGTCAGGTTCAGGAGACAAGATTGGCCCTTCACTAACCTAAACTGGGTGGGGTCCAGTGTTTGAAGTTTGCCAATGTCTTTGTTTATAAGTTCCATGATAATACGTTCCATGGCCTTACACATCAGGCTCGTCAGATTGATGGGATGGTAGTTCCCGGGATCCAAGGTGGATCTCCTCTTGTGGAGTGGGATAACTGTAGCTGTGCACCACTCAGTGGGCACAAAGCCTGAGGTGAGGCTATGATTAAACATGACACTTAGGTGAGGTGCCAGTTCATTTTGTAGTTCATGTAGTACATAGCCTGGGATGTCGTCTGGTCCCATGGATGCTGTATTCTTAGCTTTGGAGAGTGCATTCTTTACCTGTGTGACTGTGATTACCGGAATATGGCAATCTTTTGGTATTGAGATGGGTCCTTTAGGGGGTGAGAGGGGGGGTGAAGTTGGCACTGAATCAATCTGCCAGGATATTGGCAATATCCTTGGGATCAGTATATTTAATGCCATTCTGTTGTAGCTCAGAGCAGATCTGAGCATTGCCATTTAGATTCTTGACATTTATTTATTTATTTTTATTTTACATTTGTTGACCGGGCTAGTCTAACTGGATACATGTCCATTTTCAGTAGAGGCCCGGGGAGATAAGCTCCTTGCAAAAAATAACAAAAAACATTTTTCCTTACAATTATGTTACAGGTTAATACAGAAATTATCATAGAGGTCTAAATACCTCCCATTTCAAAATTCAGGTACAATACAAAAAATGCAGGTAGAATATATACTATAGTCTGGGGAGATAAGGTCTGGATAAGAAGTAAATACATTTATATTTACAAGGAACATTTGAAGTTAACACAGCAATAATCAAAGAGGACAGAAATACTTCACAGTGCCAAGGCAGGTACAATGCAAAATTACAGAGAGGGCAGAAATACTTGCAGTGCAATAGGCAGTTACAGTGCAAATTACAGGTAGAATACAGAAAGTAAAGATAAAAGAGGCATGTTGTGTAATTATATTAATAAAGAGTTGTCACAGTATGAGTAAGCTCAGGGGATGAAAAGAAGGGTAAGGAATAGGGAAAAGGTAATGTGGAAAGTAAGGCAAGTAGAACTAGTTATAGGGAAGTAGTGGGTAGGCAGTGCCTGTTATGAGTAGAAAAAGTAGAAAAATGATTAATCAGGTTTAGTACAGGGGCATAGCCAGTGTGTTCTTAGGAAAAGTTTCAGTCTGTTTTTGAAAAGAGATGCAGAGGAAACTGAGGAAAGTTCACTGGGGAGAAGGTTCCAGGATTTTCCAACAGTATTAAAGAGAATCGTGGTGGTGGTGCTGCGGTAGTGTTGTCGCCTCACAGTAAGACGCTGTCCGGTTCGATTCTCAGCTAGAGCATATTCTGCATGGAGACATGCGTGAATGGGCATACCTTCGTTGAAGGTTGTGCGTCAGGCCTGGCAAGCCGGCACGTAAAAAAATCAACTGCCAATCATTAGCGGACCAGAGTTCCGCTGTGGCGACCCCTAACCGGGAAAAGCCAAAAGACACAAACAAACAAATTACTGAAAAGAGAATCCCCAGCCCTGTTATTAGATTTAGAGGTGTTTACCAGAAGTTTGTGTGATGAGCGCAAGGATTTCCAATTATTATAGGGAATGATGAGGGTAGATAGTATAGGAGTACTGGAAGGTTGGTAAAGAGTCTTATGGGCAATGGTTAGTTGGTGGAATTTAAGAAGATTCTGAATTTCTAGCTATCCTAGCTGCTTAAGATTATAGCAGTGGTGGGTTCTGAATGGGTTGCCAGTAGCAAACCTGGCAATGTTATTGTAGGAGATTTCCAGTTTGGTGAAGTTATTTTTAGATAAATTAGTAAATATGGGTGAGGCATAGAGGAGTGTAGAGATTAGATGGGTATAAGCAATAGTTATTCTGACTGTTGGTGAAAGGAAGAGTTTGACTCTGTAGAGAGAGCCTAGTTTTTTGTTAACGGTTTTTATAGCATTGTTGATATGGATGTCAAAGTTAAGATTGTTGTCTATGGTAATACCAAGTAGTTTGGTAGTTGGGTCAGGTGATATGGGAGTACCATTAGTGGATGTAACTGAGAAATCTATTGGGGCGGACTTATGAGTAGGATTGAAAAGGAGGAGTTTAGTTTTTGGGGTTCAGCAGAAGGCAATGTTGTGTAAACCATTGTTCTACTGTATTAAATACCTCTTGGGTAAGGGAGTGAAGTTTGGAAGTGGATGTGGCTGTGCATATAAGTGTAGAATCGTCGGCGTATTGAATGCATGTAGCTTGGGGGATTGCTAGATGAAGGTCATTGATAAATATGGAGAAAAGAAGAGGCCCTAATATGGACCCATGAGGGGCACCAATGTTAATGGACAGGTAGGTAGATAGAGTGTTGTGCCAAAGTACTGCCTGTTGTCTGTTATCTAAATAGGATTGGAACCATTTAATAGTGAATGTATCTAGTGACAGGGATTTGAGGATATTAATAAGTATTTGGTGGTTAACCATATCAAATGCCTTGGACAGATCGATAAATAGTGCCGAGGAAAGCATATTGGTGTTTCGGTTTTTGTTAATACAGTCAGTAAAGGAAAGGAGGGCAGTAGTAGTGCTGTGGGAAGGTCTGAAACCATGTTGACAGCTGGAAAGTAAGTTATTTTGGATTAGGTGGTCTAGCAGTTGCTTATGGATGCATTTTTCCATTAGTTTTGCCAAAGGTGAAAGTAGCTTATAGCTATAGAATGTCTTGTGGTTGTCTTTGGAATCTTTGGCAATTTTATTTTCATAACTAGCTTTGGAGGATTTTATGAGGGATCTCAGCTTCTTACTGAGGCTGGTAAGGGAGTTTTTTGCATCCTGGGATTTTCCTCTTTTCTGCAACAGTTTCTTCCTTTTGTTGTAAAGTTTGTTTGTGGCAGGGGACCACCAGATTGGCTTTTTACATCCTGACCAAAAATTCATCCCTAATCCCTCTTCCAATAACTCACCACTCAAACTGCAATAGAATTCAACTCTTGCTTCATAGATAGCATAGTGTCCCTAACCAAGGATTATCACAATGAATCCAACCTCTGCCTAGCAGCCACATATTACTACACCTATTTTCACCTTCAAATCAGTTCCTTCATCCTATAATAAACAACTGTTAAACTCAAGCCATGCATAGCTTCAGTTGATGACCTTCCAAGTGAGTACCTTAAAATAGCAGCCAATAGTGTCACCCATCTTGTCTCAATCTTTATAAATAGGTCAATCTAGGAATCCCATGTTGTCTTTCTCTCTGGAAAAAAATACTCATCTTTCCACACAAAAGAGGAAATTCAACAGACATCACTTACTTTATACTTATAGTAATCTTAGGCTCATAGGAAAATAGTAGGCTAATTACCCTGAAGGGCCACTGTAAGCTTTACCAGTAACCCAGGGTCAGAATCAAACCCAGTACTTGGTGTCTATGAGGTGAAGACCTTAACCATTATGCTGAACCCACACTCTCCAAAATATTTGAAAGGCGTAGTCAAAAACAATCGCTAAACTCTCTCCTGCAGGAAAAACACCTATCCCTTATGTGTCTACTTCACATAATCGAACATCCAAATGTTCGACTTTCATATGGCTGAGATCATATGATTGAACATTTGAATGTTCAAAAATGTGAAAAAAAAAAAAAACTAAACAGTGCTGGCAGGGGGGCAAGCTCCCCTTTCACCCCCCACATCCCCTGCAGTTTAAATATACCAACTCCTAGATCGCACTACATTGCGGTAAAGGGAAATCTTCCCATTCCGTGCTCTATGAAGATCCCCATTCAGTCCGTTCGAACTTTTAAAAGTTCGATCATATGGTCTCGGCTATATAAAAGTTGAGCTTTTAAAAGTTTGACCATCTGAAGGGGACCCTCTCTCACACAACATGGCTTCCATATCTCCCATAGCAGTAACACTGTACTTCTAACCCTTATAGACACTGTCAGCAAAGGTAGATAAAATGACTAGTGCCAAAGCCATGGATCAAAACTCAGCATGAAGAAATGCACTATAGTGCCCCTGGGGAATTGTCCACCCAAGCTAATTACTACATACTTTACTGGTAAAAGCTTACCCAGACTCTGCCACAACTTGATGTGAGGGAAAGCTTAGTTTGCTTTTGCTTTCTTGAATTTTGTATTACTTTATTGCCTTGTTCTAATTTGTATGTTACAATTTGTTTTCTTTACTCTGTGTTTTATCTCTGTTCTGCTTTTAATTGCATATTAAAACTAGTAAAGAGACCACAGCTGTATTTTGAGTCACACAGAAATTTTACCCACACTTACACCCTGATGCTGTTGTGTTCTTAAACTCGACTATCTTTCTAGTTGCCTGTCCCTTACATTAATTTGACTACATGTTCGCCTTTCCTCTCCCCTTTCATTGCCTGTTGTGATTAAGCACAAAATTATCATTTTGTGAAATCACTCCACTTAAACTATTTAAATTTATTGTCCATCCTACTATATTCCATAGTACCAGGATACAAAAGTGCCCACCCCCTTTCAATCTATCTTGGCTCTTTTAAAATTAGCAGCTCTTCACAAAGACAGCTTACTTACACTCTCCTTCATATCTAACTGCTTAGTGCACGCTGCAGTGCTTAGGATATTAGTCATCTTTTTCCATTTTATCTTTAAAATATGCAACATCTATTGCTAGACCACCAATTATTGGAGAGCCCACATTCTGCCTCTCAGTAGTCATCTTAGAATTAGTGCTTCTATTTTCTCCTGGTGAGAGAAGGAGCACAGGGACATTATTTCCTGGAGACTGCTGATCACCAGAAAGCCTAATAACTGCTTCATAGGTGACAGCTTAGAATTCATGCTTATATTCTGCTGCTGGTGAGAGAAGGAGCAGATTTCACTGATTGCTAACTATTTCTGGTTGGGCAGTGAGAGCCTGTGCTTCACATTCCTGATTGGTCTGGTTGCTATTCAAGGCATCTACCAGGAAAAGGCTACAACAAGCCTAACAGACTCTTGCATCATCTGGGACAAGATTGTGGATCACCAAATAGGCTGTGGCCTGCTTCTCCTCTTGGGATTGGTGCTAATGGTTTTCCTTCTGGTGAGAGAAGAAGCAAAGGAGCGTTGTATCCTAGCACAGTGAAGCAGTGGTGAGACCAGCACTAATAGTAGCCAGGCAGTAGCCATTCACACGACTCCCCCATTTTCATCATTCTTGCAAGATAAGTCTTTGTTTTTGGTAAGTACTGCTTGATTTGTTTCTATCTTCAGAATATCTGTCTAAATACTTCATCCTTAAATTTTCAGAGTCTACTTATAAGTTTCCCCTCAAGTGTTTGGCAGTGCCTTGTATAGACACAAACACCTTGAGTTTTTTCCTGTAAAAGCACAATTGAAATTTTCACAGATACCTAGTTGCACACAGGACAACTAGTTTTCAGTGACAACCACTGTCCCCAGAGTTGCAAACTGGATACTCCTGACATTGCTTTATATTCTCACTCCATCTGTCTAATCAATAAAAAGGGTCTGTTTCCATGGATATGAATTTTCCACACTATCTCCATTACCATCTTGGTATATATAGGCATCCTTAGGCAATGTAGAAATTGCCTCATGTTTACTGACAACCAATTAATTCTCAGAAAAACTGATATGGTATGCCAGAGATGTATCTACACAATGTCACTGGAGGCAAAGCTCTCACATAAAAGTACTCCTAATGTCAATAAGGTTGTCAGTAGTACACATGCTGCACCCATCACGCACAATTCAAAGTAGAAATATAGACCTACATATGCTGAGGAATTTAAATATAACCTTCCTAAACCCTAAAGACCTCCAGGATGAAGTATACATGACAAATATCCTTAGCAGCACTGAGTACACTCTTTCAAAACAACACACATACAGTCACATCTCATGAAGCCTCTACTTCTAAGCCCATACGGCAAGCCACAGCATAATCCAACATTCTGATCATTGGAGACTCCATTGTGAGACACACTGATGTCCCTCTAACCAGGCTGAGCAGGGTGAAAGTCACAGTCAGTTGCTAATCAGGGGTTAGGATCTACCACATTACTTATGCACTCAGGTCATTGGACCACAAGTACCAGTATGACTAAGGTATAGTCCATTTGGGTGTAAATGACCTGAGACGTACCTCCCTAGACTATATCAAGAGACATCATGGAGCTCTCAGAATATGTGTCCCAGGTTAGTATGAGCCTAGAATTGAGCAGCATGTTACCTTCTCCAAGGATGATGCCACAATATGAACAAAAGATGATTAACTCTAATAATTGGCTTAGTTTCTGGTGTCATTCTAAGGGGTTGCAATATTTGTCATCATGGAAGGAGATGGTCAACAGACTATGCTGCTTTGCAGGAGATGGTCTGTACCTCACCCCTCTAGGCTTTCGAATATTAGCTAAAACATTGTTATTCCACATAGTGCCTTTTTTGGGCAATGGCAGACTGAAAGTACTTCCGATATAGCAAATCAAAACAAGAAAATCTAAAGGTATTGCTCCATGCTAGGAGTATAAACAAAAAACTCCACTCCCTAGAAGATCTCCTTACACTAGAGAATGCGGCCGTCTGTGTGGTCACTGAGACATGGTTTAAAACTGCAGAGAGCACACCAACAGTGCTACGTTATAATGCCTTCCACACATTTAGGCCAGCTACTTCACAGGCAAGAAGTAAAGGTGGTGCCTCAATTTACATAAAAAATATATATACCTCAAAGCTGGTCAAACAGGACAATGCACTTGAGCCATTTCCTATTTCAAATTACCATAAGGAAAATCCAATACCACTTCCCTGCAAGCTATAGGTCTCCTTCAATGGCCCCAGAAAACCATACAGTGTATTTAAACTTATTGGAAACACTCACCATCCAACCCAATACCATATTCATGGGTGACTTTAATTACCCCACTATTAACTGTGAATCCTATATGACACCAAATGTACAGGCACAGAGATTCCTAGATTTTGTAAACACAAAATCTATGGATCAAATTCTCAAAACATCAACCATGGGTGCAACCACACTGGATCTAGTTCTCACTAATATGGGAGAAATGCTGCACCCCCCCCCCCCCGAGTGTAAAGTATTCTCTGTTAAGGTCAGACCACAAATGTTCTCCTTTGAAGTAAAAATAAAACCTGGACCCACAGCTAACCCTGGACTATTCAGGAATGACTCTAAGGCTAATTTCCTGCTATTAAGTGATAATATGGCATATTTTGAAGCCGCCATAAACCCTGAAAACACAGCTGCCTATACAGATCTGTTCACAGAAAACCTATACAAGCATGTTAATAGCTGCATAGAGGCAGGTGTGTACCTACCAGGAAGAAGTACAAAACTAACTCAAACAACAAACCACCCTGGCGGAATTACAAAATCAATAGGCTGTATAACAGAAAGAAGAAAATCATGGCAAAAATTAGGAGATGGAGCCAAAAGCATCCTCATGAAACTAAACACACAACTAAGAGGACAAATTAAGTTTACCAAAACCAAATTTGAGGTAAATTTGGCCTTCCAGACCAAGGGCAACCACAAGACATTCTTTAGCCATGTCGCAACTTCAAAGACAATATAAAATTTTGTGCAGAGCTCATTGTAAATGGAGATATCTATACTAAGCCAGAAGATATAGCGAACATACTGGCCCAATAAATTCAGCACCAACTTTACCCCCCCTCCCCTCAATCTTCCCTCAGGAAATACCATCAAATATAACTATGGAATAGGTCCCTACTGCTATCTCTAAGGCCAAGAACACTGCATAAATGGGCCCAAACAATATCCCAGGATGCCTTCTAAATAGCATGAAACATGACCCATCAGGACCTCTGGAATTGCTATTTAAGTGTAGCCTCCAAACAGGCTTCATGCCTCATGAATGGAGAACAGCAACAGAAGTTCCTCAATAAAGAATACAGTGTGTAAGTAAAATGTCCTACGTAGACCACCTCAAGGCCCTATCCCTGTATTAATGTCTCCTATCTATGCCTCTCATACAGAGCATTGTCCGACACCACTCTGATGGACCTCCTGGATATCAGCAATTTAACAAACAGCACCAGAATTACCCATTCTAAAGACTTAAACCTTACCTGTGATATAAATAGGACCTGCTGGAGATACAGGTGTGTATCCCCAGAGACTAATCTGTCTCTGGAACAGGCTCCCCATACATGTGAAGCATAGTTCCTCCATAACTCAATTCAAGTGTAAGTTGGACAATTGGATGGGGAACAGGAAATCCATCCCTGGTTTGGCATTTATGTCTGTAATAGACACAGGCAACCTGTAAATGGTTCATCTCCAGTACACCTTACTTTTCAGCTTCTTTGGCATTCTTCTGTTACAGATTACACCTGATACTCTATGCCAGTTGGCTGCAGCCCTTCTGATTCTAGCTTTGACCTCTTCATTCAGACTTCCCTTTCTCCTCAACCCCCTCTCCCAGATACCTGAAGCTGTTTACCTGTTCCACTATCTTCCCTTCTATCTCAAGTCTCAGGTTCTTCTGAGTTCCCCAGTTTGCTGCCATTACCACTGTCTTAACTGTGCTTAGTTTCATCCCATGTGCCTTCAGTTTTGCATTCCATTGCTCTATACTTTTTGTGGAGTTCTTGCTCAGAGTCTGCTTGTAATGCCACATCATCTGCATATAGCAAGTTTGTTGATCTGCCCTGTCCTACCTGTTTGCTAATGTAGTCCATCACCAGCATAAACAGCAGTGGGCTTAGAGCTGAACCCTGGTGTACACCCACTCCCACTGGGAACCCCCTGTGAGGTTGAACACTGTTGGTACTTGAGTCATTGGGTCCTTGTACATAGCCTGCACTAATTCTACCACTGTTTCTGGGACTTCGGGCCACCACAGTAATGCCCAGATCATCTTTCTTGGGACCTTGTCATATTCTTTCTCCAGGTCTAGGAATGCTCAGTTAGACTCTTTCCTCATCTCTAGCTTCTTCCCAACTCACTGCAAACATTGGGTCAGTTGTGCTGCATCCTAATCTGAATCCAAATTGCTCATCTCCCATCTTATGTTCTACTACTCTGTGTATCAATCACCCTGTCCAGAACTTTCATGCAATGTGATAGGAGTTTGATTCCTCTTTAGTTCCCACAGTTGTGGCTGTCCCCTTTGCTCTTGTACACTTGCATGAGTGTGCTTATTCTCCTCTAATCTTGGATAAGCCTCTCTCTTCACACTGCTGTGTGTACCCTCACGAGCCATTTCTCTCCTTTCTCACCCAGCACCTTTATCACATCTGCTGTGACCTCATCTGAGCTTGCTGCTTTCCCTGACTTCAGTTTCCTTAGTGCTGTTCTTACTTCTTTTAGGGTAGGCTCCTCCTCTTCTCTCTTTGTAGGCTGTTTCTGGGGCAGTACAGCTTCTGTGTGGTTTTCTTCATTCAGAAGCTGCTAGAAATACTCTTTCCATATGCCTCTCCTGTGGACTGGTGAGCAGGTTGTTGCTGGCATCCCTTATGAAGGGTGTCTGACTATCTTCTTTATCTTTCTGTCTTTGCCTTACAACCTGATATAGTTTCTTTGTGCCACATAATGAGTCACTTTCCAGAAGTTGGTAGAGTGCCTCTGATGCCCTATTCTTTGCTATTGCAACTCCTTTCTTAGCTTCTTTGTCAGCCAATTAGTAGTCCTTCCTAGCCTGGTCAGTCTTTTCTATCTCCCACTTTTTCCTGCACTCCTTCTTTCTTTTGTTGACTAACTGGACTTCTGCATTCCACCACCAGCTTTCCTTTATTTCTATACCTGACTCAGCCACATATCTGTTCTGTAGCCCTCACACATTTTGTTTTTCTTCAACTCCACCTATTTCCTCCTCTTCTTGGGGTGCTAGAGCCCTGAGTAATTCCTTGAACTGTTGTATTCTCTCTCTGGTCAACTTCCAGGTCTTCAGTCTGGTCTCTGTTGACCTTAAAGCCTTGTCTGACCACTGCTTGCAGCTGATTATGGCAAACAGTGGTTTATGCTGTGGGCCGACTGTTTCACTCAGGATGATTTCGCAGTCATTGATTCTTCTCCAGTGCCTTTTCCTTACTAGGAGGAAGTCTACCTGAGATGCATGTTGGCCACTCTTGTATGTGATCTTGTGACTGTCATGCTTTCTGAACCATGTTTTGGCTACTGTCAAGCCATATGCTAGGCAGAAGTCTAGAATGGCCTGTCCTTCTTTATTCCTGCTGCCCCACCCACATGGACTCAGGCAGTCCTTGTATCCTATTCTGTCTATCCCGATATGTGCATTCAAGTCACCCCTTATCAACACCAATTCACGTTGTCCTGCTTTATCTAGTAGAGAGACACAGAAGCCGATATATTGACAGATGTAGATATATTCATGAATTCATAGATTCATAGTTTATTAGGCTAATGACCCTGGGGGCCTTTGTAAGCCTAGCCAAGTTTCACTGAAAGAATAATGATGCCCTCTATTTAAATAGGACATTGAGGGCCAGTGATTTATAAGCTGCCTCTGTCCATAAGGGACATGGTCCCAGGCTTGGTGTAAGTTTCCTGTTGCCCATCCACTGGTCTAAGTTGTACTTAAATTGGGAAATAGATGGACTCAGCTACATATGGATAGGAAGTCTGTTCCATAGGAGGGGCAGTCTCTGGACACACACATGTCTCTCCAGCATGTTCTGTTTAAGTCACAGACAAAATTCAGGTCCCTATACCTTGTATTTCTGGTATTGTTTGTCTTACAAATATGAAGGACATTCATAGGTGTGGGGTTTGTTGATGCCTAGTAAGCCAGGCATAGATCACCCGTCAGCAATCTGTAGGAGAATGAATAGTGGGTAAGGGCTTTAAGACACTCTACATAAGGAAGGTTTGTTATGCCTTGCATTCTTTTTGCATATACGTGTGTGTGTGTGTGTGTGTGTGTGTGTGTGTGTGTGTGTGTGTGTGTGTGTATGCACGTGCACACACACATTTTTATATATATATATATATATATATATATATATATATATATATATATATATGTGTGTGTGTGTGTGTTGTGTATATATATATATATATATATATATATATATATATATATATATATATATATATATATATCTATAAACACACACGGGTTCCCTTCATAATTTTGAAATACTGAAATCCCGAATGTCAGTATTTCGAAATTATAACACCGAAGCCTTGAAATCCTGAAACACCAGAAGCACGAAATTCAAAATCCCGAAGTACAGAGATTTTGAATTAGCACTTCTGGTGTTGCTGTGTGTGAATGGTTAGGTGTTAGTTCGGGTATGTATCTGTGTAAGTGTGTTGGTTAGGGGCTTTAGTGTATGTCAGTGTGTGTTGTGACTGTGATGTGTGTGTGCAAGGGGCTGTGAAATGTGTGGGTGTGAGTTACCTTTGTGTGTATGATTGTGCGATCTCTGAGTTAGTATATATAAGTAGGGGGGGTGCTGTAGAATTGTATGTTTGATTGTGAGGAGAGATTGTGTATATGTGTATGTGTGTGGTGTATTTGTAGTGTAGGTTCACGATTTTAAATTTCGTGGTTATGGGTTTTCGGAATTTAAAGCTTTCGGCTATAGAATTCCGAAATACTGAAATTCGGGATTTCAGTATTTTGGGATTCTATAGTGAACCCATACACACACACACACACACACACACACACATGCTATACATATATATATATATATATATATATATATATATATATATATATATATATATATATATATATATATATATATATATATTATATACATTTTTCTGTATATGACATGGATTTATTTATTATACCCAACTGGATCTCAAAAGTAAGTAGATATGACGCATCATCATGGCTCGAGTTTTAGTTCACAAATTGTGCTTCATCATTTTATTTGATTAGTGAAAATTGTGAACGTAGATTTGTATTGTTGATTGTTTTTATGAATAGATACATCTGTTTATTTGATGGGATAGTAAACCAAGTCGCTAAATTCATTTGACTTGGAATGAAACATATCTATGCTTTATGGTAGGTGTCCAACAATGGGAACTGAATATGCAGCCTTAACGGCCCAGTGTTCAGTGGCTACATGTTCCCACTTCCTTACTATGATGTAGTTGTTACGGATTGGTGTAATGAGAAAAGAGTAAAACCATATTGGTTTGTTAGTTCATGAATGACAAATCAAGATTTATCACAGGATACACGTATTGTTCCTAACATTTTCTCTTGTCACTCAGAGCTGAGACCAAATTATGTATAATGATTGGTGCTTGTAAATGGGAATTGAATATGCAAAGCAGTGTGGCTTAGTGCCCTCTGAATGGATGTTTATACTTCCTTAGTGGGACGTGGCTGGATTGCTATTTTGATTGACTTAATAAGTAAGGAGGCAAACCTTACTGGTTTGTGATTTATGGACGGACATACGCATTCATGCTAAAGTAGTTCTTTATGAACATGGCAAACCTTTTCAACTTGATTGATTTAGATGAGTTTTATTTTGATTGGTATGAACTGTGAATGTGGGGTTGTATTCCTGGACGCTTTATGAATAGATACATCTGCTTGCTTTATGGGATGCTGAATGAAATCATAAAATCTGTTTGATTTAGAATGAAATATTCATACTTCTTTAGAGATCTATGAATTGACATCTGCAATGTTGCTTGCAGTTTTAACCTTGTAGAACTGAGATCGAACTATGTCTATGATTGGTGTTTATCAGTGCAAATTGAATATGTAAACTGTAATGTTTTAGTGTCCAGTGCTCGGATGTTTCCCCTCCTTAGTGTGATGCAGTTGAATAGCTGTGTTTGATTGGCACAACGACATAAGAGGAAAACTGTACTGGTTTGGTGATTTACATTTATTTATTTTATTTTTATTTTATTTTACATTTGTTGACCGGGAAAGTCCGACTGGACACATGTCCATTTTCAGCGGAGGCCCGGGGAGAAAAGCTCCAATAGTACATAGTAGGTTACAAAAAGTTCCAATAGTACATAGTAGGTTACAACAATGTTTGACAGCTAACATACGATTGTAGTTATGCACTAAATACCCAGGGAAGAAAAAAGTTACATTAGTATGTACAATAACAATTATAAAGAGAAAAACAAAGCATCATATAGTTAGTATACACAGGTAAGAAAAAGTTACATTAGGATGTACAGTGAACAATTATTATAAGAAACAAACCTACAAGTAGTTAGTTTCAGGGGGAGAGTAGATGGCTTGAGGCCTAGGAGGATAGTAATTTCACTGAGGAGGTTGAGGGGAAGCTATGGGTTAGTCTGGATTAGAACATTGGCAAAGCCAGTGGGATTTGAAGTGGTGGGAGAGGCCATTTCTGAAAGTATTTAGGGAGGTTGATTCGGTGAGACTAGGTGGAAGAGAGTTCCATATTTTACCCACTGTGTTTGAAAACAGAGAGTCACCTCCTGAGTTACAGGATTTGATTGTCTGTGCGAGTAATCTGTGAGATGATCTTAGTCTATTTAGGTTGGTATAAGGGGTAATTATTCCAGACAGGCCGGGAGTGTTTTCAGGTTGAGAGAGTATTTTGTAAGCAATAATAAGTTGCTTCTGTAGAAGTAGATTTGGTAGTTCTATCCAACCTAGGTTCTGAAGATTAGTACAGTGATGGGTTTTGTAGGGCAGGCCTGTGGCAAATCTTGCAATATGATTATAACAACAAGAGAGTTTAGATAGATCCGATTTGTTGGGATTTGTAAGTATGGGGAGGCATACAAGAGGGTAGAAAGGAGATGGGTGCGAGCAATGGCAACTTTAGCCGTGGGAGTCAGAAAAGATTTTATTCTATAAAGGGACCCCAGTTTCTTATTAACAGTTTTGATAGTTTGGTTGATGTGCACATCAAATCTGAGTTTGTTGTCAATGGTAACCCTAATAGCTTGGTATGAGGGTCGGGGTGATGGTGGTTCCATTGTTGGATTGTACACAAAAGGAAAAGTTGGTGTTTTATGGGTAGGATGGAAGAGTAGCATTTTCGTTTTTGGATTAAGGATCAGTTGGCGTTCTGATAACCAATTCTCAACTGCAGTGAAACAGTCTTGAGTTTTGGATAATAGAATAGTTGGGGATCTATCTGAGCAAATTAAAGTCGAGTCATCAGCATATTGAATACATGTAGACTCTGGGATGACTTTGTTAAGATCATTAATAAAGATGGAAAATAGAAGAGGGCCAAGTATGGAACCTTGGGGACTCCTATGGTGTTGGGTATGAGGTCGGAGAGCTTGCTTTGCCAGAGCACAGCTTGTTGCCTATCAGAAAGATAGGCATGAAACCAGTCTAGGGTTTTGTTATCTAGATAGAGAGTTTTAGGGTTGCATGCAAGAGTTTGTGGTTGACCATATCAAAAGCTTTTGATAGGTCCAAGAAGAGGGCTGAAGAAATTTTTTGTCATTCGGTTAAGATTGATAGTGTTTGTGAAAGAGAGGAGAGCGGTAGTAGTGCTATGTTTAGGCCTGAAGCCATGCTGGGAGTTGGTTAGCAGGTTTTCCTGAGTTAGGTAGTGGATGAGTTGTTTGTGAATACTTTTTTCCATGATTTTTGCCAGTGGTGACAAAATGGCTATTGGTCTGTAGTTTGAGAGGTCAGTGGATGAGCCACCTTTATGGAGGGGGATGACATGGGAGATTTTCCATATGGAGGGGATTGTGGATTCAGTTATGGTCCGATTAATTAAGATTGAGATGGGATAGGCTATAACATCCGCAGCTTTTGTATATACATATAGATGATTGAGACTTATGCACTATTGCCAACATCCAATCATATAGTACTGAGCTTGGCCTATGCTCTATGATCTCTTAGTGGGATGGGACTGAATAGTTGTTTTGATTGGTGAAAGAAGAAAGGATAAAAAAATCGTATTGGTTCGTGAATGGACAAACACATTGAAGCTAAAATGTTTTTTAATACGTGATGAATTCCTTTAAGTTGATTGGTTTAGATGAGTTTAACTTGTGTAATGAATAATGTTTTATCAAGATCTGATGAGGGGTAGAGGAAAATACCCAAAAGCGCTTATCTTTTGCTCTATGTTTATTAAAGTATGGTTTTATGATATATGTCATGTTGGTTTTGATACTAGCATTTTGCTTTATATATTTATGTGTGTGTGTGTGTGTGTGTGTGTGTGTGTGTGTGTGTGTGTGTGTGTGTGTGTGTGTGTGTGTGTGTGTGTGTGTGTGTGTGTGTGTATACATAGAGAGAGAGAGAGAGAGAGATATGCACACATATACAAAAGTTTGAAGGTCACCTATGTCTTTGTTGATAAGGTCCATGATGATTCACTCCATGGCCTTGCAGAGAAGGCTGGTTAGGAATATGGGTCTATAGTTGCAAGGGTTGGTTGATGGACCCCCTTTGTGCAAGGGAATTACTGTTGCTGCTTCCACTCTGCTGCAACAAAACCAGTGCTTAGATTGTGGTTGACGAGAGTGCCAGGTGGCTCGCTAGGTCCTGCTTCAGACCATTTATTAGGCAGCCTGGGATATTATGTGGTCTCACAGAGGCTGTGTTTCTGGCCATAGAGAGAGTGGTTATGACCTGCTTTTTGGAGATACTAGGTAGAGGACTGGTGACAGGCATGCTTTGGGAGTATATCTGGTGGGGACAGGAGGGTGATGTTTGCACCAAATCTACCTGCTAGCAGTTTGGCGATGTTCTCAGGGTCATAATGATTGGTACCATCCATTACTAGTTCCGCACAAAGCTGGGCCTTCAGTTTAGATTTCTGACATAGCTAAAGAATGCCTTGTGATTATCCTTGGCTAGGAATGCTAGTGTAGCTTTGTAATTGGCTGTAGAGGACTTTAAAAAATATCTAATTTACTTGTTCAAGCTGTGGAGGGTGTCCTTCCTCTGCTGAGTCAGTTCCCTCTTGTTCTTAGACATTAGTTTCTTCCTCTTGTTGTATATGCTTGATGTGCACCAGGAGGGTGGCTTGTTTTTTTTTTTGTTTTTTTTTTTTGTTTTTTTTGTGAGGAGCTCATTTTGATTTGTTCAGGCATAGCAGAGTCTATACATTTGTATAGGTGTTTGTAAAGGGCATTTGTGCACACTTCTGTATAGGAGTCATTGTTGACAGTGGTAGCAGGGGGCTTGAATCTATTTATGCCATCACTTAGGAGACTATAGCTTGCTTTGGAGAAAATGTTCATCCTTTTTGCTGCTGGGGGTCTAGTATGCTCATTACTTTGAACTACACTGAGTAATGATCAGACCTTACCAGAGAGGGCAACACACAGGGGGTACTGCAGAGACCACATTCAAGCCCATTGTCGGGGTACAGGCTATCTGTTCCAGAGTATTTGTATTAATAAATTCCAGAAATCTTACGCGAGCATGTTTGTGCTCATACATAACTCCCAGTCGATAGAAGAATAGTTGAAATCACACATGACCAAGGTGTTTGGCTGTACAGTGAGTGAAAAGAAAAAACTAAGCCAGCAACAAGTGAGCCATGAAAAAGTGTAGTTTATTAAAACTACTTAAGACTTCATAAAAAGCTTAATTCAACAGACCGGTTTCGGCCTGGGTTTAACCTGGCCTTCTTCAGTGTATAACAGAAAAAAGCATACCAAGTGAAAAAAGTCTTATATGGTAAAACAAAACATTTGATTGGCTGACAAGAAACATCATAGCATTAAACTCATGAATATTCATTATGCACTAAGTACTATTTAGACATCACAGAATTTAACTCATACATATTCATTAAGCCCTGGATTAAATAGGGCACCAAGTTTGGTAATCAATTTCTTTTCTTTTGTATCAAGTTTGTGGTGCCAACCAGATTTATGGGTTCGATCACCAATGAGTTTATCAATAATAATAAAATGAAATTTAGCTGTTTGATGTTTGAGTGTGTGTTTATATAAAGCATTGGTAGTTCTTTTGCATTTAATGTCACTCAAGTGCTCTGACATACGTAACCTGAAAGGCTGAGAGGTCTGACCAATATAAAAAGATTGGCAACTACAAGAAGCCATATAGATAGCCCAGTCAGTTTTACAGTTGGCAAAAAATCGAATGTCATATACTGTGCTACTGTTTTTACTACTAAATTCTTTTGATTTCAGAATATGTTTACAGTTGATGCAATGACCACAAGGGAAACAGCCAATAAGTTTGTCACCCATAATGGTGGTCTGATACAGCTGAGGTAGTACAGAATCAGAATGATGTTTGTAATGATTGAAATGTGCTGCTAGGTTTTTTCCTTTACAAAAAGAAAAAGAACATACATTGGGAATTATCGTATTGACATTACCATCCGCCTTCAATATGTTCCAATTGTCCTTAATAATGTCCATAAATCTATTAGTATTTCTACCAAATGTTGTAGTGAAACGTAATATGTTTTTTGACAAAGGTTTCTTCTTATATGTCAATAGATCATGTCTACGTAGACCCGAAGCATGGTTTTGGGCCATGGTAACATACCCTGAACTATAGCCCCTATTAATGAATCTATGGTATAGATCCTGAGAGTGATGTTTAAAACTAAGATCATCCGAGCAATTATGTCTAATTCTAATAAACTGTGATTTAGGAATGTTTCTGGCTATATGTTTTGGATGATAGCTGGAGGCATGGAGTAGGGTGTTGTATTGGGGAAACTTCCTATATACTTCAGTATTCAAGGTATTATCCTGATTCCTTGTGACCAAAACATCCAAAATCGTTATGGAGTTCTGGTCATAGGTAATAGTAAATTGTATTCCCCATTTATTATCATTTAAATATTCCATAAATTCACGGAGATACTCAATGTCAGATCTCCACACCATCCAGCAGTCATCCAAATACCTCCGCCAGATATCAATCTCAGGCAAAAACAGATTATGAGTATCATCATATATCAGAATCTCCTCAATGTATGCCATAAATAGATCAGCATATATGGGGGCAAAGGATGCCCCCATCGCTGTACCTTTGATCTGTAAATAACATTCCTTATCATAGAAAAAGACATTTTTCGTAAGTACATGCTCGGTGAGATTAATCAAAAAAGTGTTAAAACCAGGTTGATAAATATTTGACTTGTAAAGCCAATATTCAATGGCATCAAGACCAGCCCAATGAGGGATGTTGGTGTATAGTGAGCTTACATCTAGTGTGCATAACCACCAATTCCCCTCTATCTGCATGTCATTAACAATGCTTAAAAATTGGGTGGTGTCCTGTATCCTGGATCTAACCCAGGAAAGTAAAGGTTTTAAGTATCTGGTCAGAAATTCAGAAAGGGGCTCAGTAAGTGATCCTATACCCGATACAATGGGTCTACCTGGTGGATGTAGAGGATCTTTGTGTATCTTTGGTAGAAAATAAATGTATTGTCTAGCAGGATCAGTAATAGTTAAGTGACTTAAAGTTTTGGTTGTTATTATCCCATTGTCAACCGCAGAATGCAAAAAATTGTCAATTTGATGTTTAAACATAAAGGTGGGGTCGAGTGGCATTTTGGTGTAATATCGAACATCACCCAATTGCTTGTGAGCCTCGATATCATAATCACTCCAGTTCATCACCACCACCGCCCCACCTTTGTCTGCATGAAGAATAACAAGTTCTTTATTTTGTGCTAGTTCATTTAAACAAGACAGTTCATTGTCAGTCATGTTATTCGGCATAGGTAGACAAGTATTAGACACAAAATGTAAATCACTAAGTACACTGCGTAAAAAAAGATTTACAGAAGGATGCATAGGAGGTGTGAATGAGGAGGCATGATATTTAAAGATATCCATTTTTTGTTGTTGTTCTTCCCCCTTATCCTGAAAAAACAATTTAAGGTTAATGAGTCTACAAAATGTAAATAAATCCTGTGCAAAAGTGTCTTCAGGCACAAAAAAGCCAGGTATAAAAGATAAGCCTTTATTCAATAAAGATGTTTGTTCAGGTGTTATTACAGTACTAGAGATGTTACAGACATTGTTAACAACAACATAATTTACTTGTTCGTTAGTACTTCCATAAGATTCTGTAGACTTGTAACCCTTCTTGTGTTTCCTGCCCCCTCTCCTCCCTCGATGTTGCCTAAAGGGGATGTGTAATTTTTACGTTTAGGGGTGGGGGACTCCATGATGTGCTGTGTTTCCGTGTCAGTACCTGATGATGTATCATAATCAGTGGTATCAGTATGGTTACCACGTCCTTTCAAAATGGAACGTGGACGTTTCCTTTTGGAACTGGATGTATTTCTGTTGTGCATCTCTTGAAATCTAACATGTCTGGTATATTTAAAGGGTTGCCCCCTCTCGTAATCAGACTGATCACGAGAAAATTTTTTAAGTTTTCTTTCCTTGAGATGAGTATCAAAATTTAGCAAATCTGAACTAAGTTTAGATAATGATGCAGAAAAAAATGTATCATTCTGATACTGATTACAATCATCTATTAATTGTAGCACCTTGGAAGTTTCTTTATCTATAATCCTAGTGTAATACTTCGACAAAGATTCAACAAACTTCATTGAGCATTCCAGGCCGAAACCGGTCTGTTGAATTAAGCTTTTTTGAAGTCTTAAGTAGTTTTAATAAACTACACTTTTTCATGGCTCACTTGTTGCTGGCTTAGTTTTTTCTTTATGGTCTTGCCTTTTGCCGTGCAACTTCCTACGTGCAGGGGAACTTTACTTTGATACACGTGTTTACATTTCCTGCTGGGGATCTATGGTGTGCTGTGTTGGCATGTTCGTCCTTATTCGTATGGCTGACTCGTTTCTTTACCAATTTGGACATCCTTTTTCAAGTTTGGATTAATCTCTTTTCTTTTTATTTTGCCCTTACATTATTACGAAAGTTAAGTGAAGTGCAGCGACTGGTCATTAGAGTTTTTCCTGGTGAGTCGTTTACTACAACTACGCGAAATTGAAAACTATGTGGTGTGTTGATGTGGGCGCTTATTAACATTCATTCTTCGTGAGGATATATTATTCAACGGATCTAACCACTTCTATTTGTGTGGTGCAGTGTTTGCTTTGGACGTCCCACTTGTTCTACTGTTTTGGGAACTTTTACTATCATTTGGTGGTACTAACTGGCGTATGTAATTGAAGTTCCATCGTGATTGTGACAATCGATACTATACCATTTCTGGGGGATATTTTGATCTTTTTGTTTGGTAACGTACTTTTGACTACTTTGTCGTTGAAAGTATTATCATATACAGGAACGGACAGTGGGATTTATCAGGTCGTTGAATATCAGACCTTGAACTGGGAATGTGATTACTGTGCTTGAACCTTCATTAATATGTTTTTTTCTGTAACTTCACCATATTTTCCTTGAACATTAGTGTCCATGATTTATGAGTAGGGATATCACTTTTTTTCTTTTTGGACACTATTGGACATTACTTTGGTTTTCTATTTTAGTTAAACCTTTATATATGTTGGGAATTATGATCGTTTTTGGTTAAGTGTTTTTGAATTACATTCATGTTTAACATCAGCTGGCCACAATCGTTGTTTGCTTATCTAATCAGGATACAAACAAGATTGTTAGGACTTCATGTGATGTATACATAATCACATTTGTATAATTGTCTTATGTGAACTATATGAATGTTTAACATTAGCTGGTTAGTATTTTTGTTAGTGTACTTAATCAGGACACAAATGAGACTATTAGGATCATATTTGAAGTATGCTTTAAATGTATACATTCGTATGACTTTTTCAGGATCATATGTATATGTTTTTTGATTTATAAATGCTGTATATCAGTTTGAATTAATCTTTAAATATTGCATATGTTGAAATAACAACAACATCTAAGCTTATGTGAATTTTTTATTCATGTTTGGATATTAGTATGTTTTGAACTAGTATACCAGCTATATATTATTTACACATTTTTGCCAAACGTTTTTGCTGGCTATTTGCAACATATCCTGATATTACTCAGTAGTCTCTACATAAATATCTTAGTTATATTGTTTTTTGGAAATCAATGACCATATTTGATCTAAGTACTATAAGTGCACTTTTTTGGATGATACAACATAAATAATCTGTCTATTTTACTTGGGCTGTTTATATCATTCAGGGCCTAATTACTATATTTTTCCTGATTTTGTTTTGTCTCTCGGACCTCTTGGACTATATACTATTGCCCTAGTTATACTAGCATAATTTTTTATAAATAGCTACATTTAAGGTGCTTAACACTTGACCTGTTTAAGTGGTTTGATACTGTGCATTGGACTGTCACAGTATTCATTCACTCAAATTCGATTTTTTATACCATTATTGTCCTGTATTGGACGTGGCTATTGTTTGTACAATATTGCACAAACTGAAATATTGCCATTATTGTCCGATTGTTGATTGATTTTTTCCTTAATACAGGGCGTGGTTGCTTTCATACTTATACATTATTGATTTTACATCAATAATGGATCTAAATAAAATATTTCTGGACTTATCATCCGATAGGGATGATCTTGCATCCTTTGATATTGGTCAAGTTTCTGAAGGTTTAGCAAATACTAGTTCCATGAAGCTGGAACAACGATGTGAAAAACTATTTAGTGATTTAAACAAAAATATGAAAACACTTAGATCTTTTGTTTGGCACCTTAAATTACTTAAAGCGTATTTGGTTAAAGGCATTAGTCCCAGGGGTTTGAGAGTCAAAATTCAACCTCTAGTAGCTGACCCTGATGATATTTTAACTACGGAATGGTTATCCATTCAACAAGAATGCTCAATGAAGTTTGTTGAATCTTTGTCGAAGTATTACACTAGGATTATAGATAAAGAAACTTCCAAGGTGCTACAATTAATAGATGATTGTAATCAGTATCAGAAATGATACATTTTTTTCTGCATCATTATCTAAACTTAGTTCAGATTTGCTAAATTTTGATACTCATCTCAAGGAAAGAAAACTTAAAAAATTTTCTCGTGATCAGTCTGATTACGAGAGGGGGCAACCCTTTAAATATACCAGACATGTTAGATTTCAAGAGATGCACAACAGAAATACATCCAGTTCCAAAAGGAAACGTCCACGTTCCATTTTGAAAGGACGTGGTAACCATACTGATACCACTGATTATGATACATCATCAGGTACTGACACGGAAACACAGCACATCATGGAGTCCCCCACCCCTAAACGTAAAAATTACACATCCCCTTTAGGCAACATCGAGGGAGGAGAGGGGGCAGGAAACACAAGAAGGGTTACAAGTCTACAGAATCTTATGGAAGTACTAACGAACAAGTAAATTATGTTGTTGTTAACAATGTCTGTAACATCTCTAGTACTGTAATAACACCTGAACAAACATCTTTATTGAATAAAGGCTTATCTTTTATACCTGGCTTTTTTGTGCCTGAAGACACTTTTGCACAGGATTTATTTACATTTTGTAGACTCATTAACCTTAAATTGTTTTTTCAGGATAAGGGGGAAGAACAACAACAAAAAATGGATATCTTTAAATATCATGCCTCCTCATTCACACCTCCTATGCATCCTTCTGTAAATCTTTTTTTACGCAGTGTACTTAGTGATTTACATTTTGTGTCTAATACTTGTCTACCTATGACGAATAACATGACTGACAATGAACTGTCTTGTTTAAATGAACTAGCACAAAATAAAGAACTTCATGCAGACAAAGGTGGGGTGGTGGTGGTGATGAACTGGAGTGATTATGATATTGAGGCTCACAAGCAATTGGGTGATGTTCGATATTACACCAAAATGCCACTCGACCCCACCTTTATGTTTAAACATCAAATTGACAATTTTTTGCATTCTGCGGTTGACAATGGGATAATAACAACCAAAACTTTAAGTCACTTAACTATTACTGATCCTGCTAGACAATACATTTATTTTCTACCAAAGATACACAAAGATCCTCTACATCCACCAGGTAGACCCATTGTATCGGGTATAGGATCACTTACTGAGCCCCTTTCTGAATTTCTGACCAGATACTTAAAACCTTTACTTTCCTGGGTAAGATCCAGGATACAGGACACCACCCAATTTTTAAGCATTGTTAATGACATGCAGATAGAGGGGAATTGGTGGTTATGCACACTAGATGTAAGCTCACTATACACCAACATCCCTCATTGGGCTGGTCTTGATGCCATTGAATATTGGCTTTACAAGTCAAATATTTATCAACCTGGTTTTAACACTTTTTTGATTAATCTCACCGAGCATGTACTTACGAAAAATGTCTTTTTCTATGATAAGGAATGTTATTTACAGATCAAAGGTACAGTGATGGGGGCATCCTTTGCCCCCATATATGCTGATCTATTTATGGCATACATTGAGGAGATTCTGATATATGATGATACTCATAATCTGTTTTTGCCTGAGATTGATATCTGGCGGAGGTATTTGGATGACTGCTGGATGGTGTGGAGATCTGACACTGAGTATCTCCGTGAATTTATGGAATATTTAAATGATAATAAATGGGGAATACAATTTACTATTATCTATGACCAGAACTCCATAACGTTTTTGGATGTTTTGGTCACAAGGAATCAGGATAATACCTTGAATACTGAAGTATATAGGAAGTTTCCCCAATACAACACCCTACTCCATGCCTCCAGCTATCATCCAAAACATATAGCCAGAAACATTCCTAAATCACAGTTTATTAGAATTAGACATAATTGCTCAGATGATCTTAGTTTTAAACATCACTCTCAGGATCTATACCATAGATTCATTAATAGGGGCTATAGTTCAGGGTATGTTACCATGGCCCAAAACCATGCTTCGGGTCTACGTAGACATGATCTATTGACATATAAGAAGAAACCTTTGTCAAAAAACATATTACGTTTCACTACAACATTTGGTAAAAATACTAATAGATTTATGGACATTATTAAGGACAATTGGAACATATTGAAGGCGGATGATAATATCAATACGATAATTCCCAATGTATGTTCTTTTTCTTTTCGTAAAGAAAAAAACCTAGCAGCACATTTCAATCATTACAAACATCATTCTGATTCCGTACTACCTCAGCTGTATCAGACCACCATTATGGGTGACAAACTTATTGGCTGTTTCCCTTGTGGTCATTGCATCAACTGTAAACATATTCTGAAATCAAAAGAATTTAGTAGTAAAAACAGTAGCACAGTATATGACATTCGATTTTTTGCCAACTGTAACACTGACTGGGCTATCTATATGGCTTGTTGTAGTTGCCAATCTTTTTATATTGGTCAGACCTCTTGGCCTTTCAGGTTATGTATGTCAGAGCACTTGAGTGACATTAAATGCAAAAGAACTACCAATGCTTTATATAAACACACACTCAAACATCAAACAGCTAAATTTCATTTTATTATTATTGATAAACTCATTGGTGATCGAACCCATAAATCTGGTTGGCACCACAAACTTGATACAAAAGAAAAGAAATGGATTACCAAACTTGGTGCCCTATTTAATCCAGGGCTTAATGAATATTTATGAGTTAAATTCTGTGATGTCTAAATAGTACTTAGTGCATAATGAATATTCATGAGTTTAATGCTATGATGTTTCTTGTCAGCCAATCAAATGTTTTGTTTTACCATATAAGACTTTTTTCACTTGGTATGCTTTTTTCTTTTTACACTGAAGAAGGCCAGGTTAAACCCAGGCCGAAACCGGTCTGTTGAATTAAGCTTTTTATGAAGTCTTAAGTAGTTTTAATAAACTACACTTTTTCATGGCTCACTTGTTGCTGGCTTAGTTTTTTCTTTATGGTCTTGCCTTTTGCCGTGCAACTTCCTACGTGCAGGGGAACTTTATTTTGTACAGTGAGTGACTCAAGTAGGTCTATGTAGGCTGAGTGGTTTTTGTGGTTCAGGGTGGGGGATCTACAGGTAACAATGATATGTAAGGGGGTTTTACCAACAGTTAGTTGGACTTGGAGTAGCTGTAGGGAGCTGTACTGTTTGACCAGTCATGTGGTGTATTTGTCCTTAATGAAGATGGATACACCTCTGCCTTTGGTTCTTTCATGTTCATTTTGAGGTCTGAACATGTGGTAGGCATTGTAGCTTTGCATGGCTTGGGTGGTGTCTGCGGCCTTGAACCATGTCTTTGTGACTGCACAGACATTAGCATCTACCAAGGTAAGGAGTGCTTCCAGTAAGCGCAGTTGCCAATTTAGACTCCTAGCATAACCTTGAGTTTGTCTCTAGTGGATTTTTTATGTAGTGAATTTTATTATGACATTGCTTAAAAAGGCACTATTGGGGAGGCAAGTACCTTTGCCAGTAACCAAAATCCAACAGGTGACAGGTGAAGACCATCTCTGGGAAGGCAGCATGGTCTGTTGACCATACGTTCCCAGGCTGACAGATACTGGATTACCCCTGGATTGACACCAGAAGCTAAGACAATTGTTGAAGTCAATCATTTTTTTGTTTACATTGAGGCATCATCCTGGGTGAAAGTAGAATGCTGCTTAGGGCTAGGGACATACCTGTCTGAAACACTATCTGAGAGCTCAGTCATGTCTCTCTTCATATAGTCCATTGGGGTACATATCAAGTCATTCACTCCAACATGGACTATGACAGAGTCATAATGGTACTTGTTGAGTGACTTGAGTGAGTGTGTGATCTGACGGATCCTGACATCTGACAGACAGCTGGCCATGACCTTCTTGTCCAGCCTGGTGAGGGGAAGATCTGTGTGTCTTTCTATGGAGTCACCTATGACCAAGACCATATAGAGACATACACAGTTGCACACACACACACACACACACATTATATATATATATATATATATATATATATATATATATATATATATGTGTGTGTGTGTGTATATATATTATATATATATAAACTTCATCTGCAGCATAAATAGGACATGTTAGCGAGACAGGTATGTGTTTCACAGACTAACTCTTCTCTGGAACAGGCTTTCCATCCACGCGAAGCAGTGCTCTTCCCTTACCCAATCAAGTGTGACTTGGACCAGTGCATGCGGAATCAGAAATTTATCCCTGATCTAACACAGATGCCTCTAACAGACAGAGGCAGCCTGTAAATGCTTTACAACTCATGCTCAAGCTTACATATACCCTTAAGTGGGTCTATAATAGTTCATCGAACTGTATCTTCATTGAATCATTGTTGATCCAACATAATACAGCAAATACTAACTTAATCGAACATTCACCTCAACACATTTTTTTCTATGGGGAAACTAACTAGTGGACCAACATAGCGACCATCACACAAACTGCATTATTTAAAACCTGCCCCCACCCCCTAACTAAATATACCAACTTCAAGCAGAGCTGGTGCTAGAATTTTGGGGGCCCCCAGCAAGTTTCAAGTTGGGGCCCTACCCAGTAGAATATAAAGTCTGACCATGTTGCCATCACGCCCCTTCCCTATTAAGCTTATCCAGCACTGTTTAGCCATCACTGCATAGTGTTACTACATTCAGACCATTAAAAAGACTTGGAAGTGCCAAAGTACACACACTGACTGGCATTTAGTACCAGTGTTGCATTATGACAAGTCCCTGTACCACAGCAAGGCAGACACTCAGAAGTACACTCACACATTGACTGAAATTTGGCAAAGTTGTTACATTACAACAAGCCTCTGTACCGCATCAAGGTAGCCAGTCCCACACAGGTACACTAAGGCACCCACACTAACTCCCACACACAGGACATAGACACACAAGACAAAGACAGCACTACAGCGAGACTGAATAAAGATACCCACACAAACCCTCATACAGGACAGAGGCACATAAGACAGACAGCTACACAGATTCTCGCACACAGGTCATAGACACCCACATAAGATGAAGACAGCACTACAGCAAGACTGAACATCAACACACACATAGACAATACAGTACAGACACCTACACAAAACAAAGCATTATAGCAAGACTGAAGGGACAACCACACAGACTCCCTCACACAGTACAGAGGCACACAAGACAGACAGCTATACAGACTGTTGCACATAGAACAGAGACACCCTCACATGAAGACAGCACTACAGCAAGGCACAGTAAAGAATTCATGTTCGTCAACACTGCATGAATGAGCATGGATATGCTTGTAGGTAAGTTAAACTGTTCAGTCAAATCCCCAACTGACTGAAACAGTTTTTTGCTATGTATGACATGTTTCAGGTGTTTGCATGTTCTCTCGGTTCCCTAAAACCTTATCCACAAGCTTTTAATAGTTGTATGTGCAATACAATAGTGTTAAACTACTTAAGCCCCTTGTAAATTGCACCAGTACCAGCTGCAGCACATCACTGATACCTTTCCCTTGCAATTTTATTTTTTCATTTTGTTTATGTAGTAATGTATGGCCCCCTCCTCATAACGGCATCCTAATTCAATAGCCTCAGGTTCCAATGCAATTTTCTAAAGTTATACCCAGAGAACAGTAGCTAGACAATTCAATTTGGTTAGCAGAGGTAAAGTGCTAAAGTGTTATCTAACTTGGTGCTACTTTAAAAAAATGAATCAACATTATTGATACCAAAACAAAAACAATTAGGGAAACCTTATTGATAGAATTGTTAACTGTCTATCTTCCACACTAAGGTTCAATATCACTTTTAAAACAAAGACATAAAGCTTGGGAGACATGGATTCACAATAAAACATTGACAAATCAACAAAATTACATAGAATTAAGGAATAAAGCCAAAAAACAAATTAAGCTTGATAAAAAAAACACTACACCAACACCCAAAACACAAAAATAACCCACAAAAATGCTGGTCTGCCATCTTAAAATTCTACAACCAGGCAAATTGGTCCCCTTTACCCAACAACCAGTAACTCTGTAGACAGTATCGCCACACAGTTTAATAAATACTTTACTAAATCTATCCTAGCCCTCACAAATAAGAGCTGCTCCTCACTTCCTCCAAACCTCTCACCCACAGCCCAGAATAACAACTTCTCTCTGCAACCAATACCAACAAATACTATGAAAAAAATTCCTAAATAAACGCAAACCCACTTACACCTGCAGCCGATAATTTACCAGCTGGATTTGTTAAAATTACAGCCAATGACATTTCATTCTCAGTCTGTATACTAATCAAGCAATCCATATCAAAATGCCACACACCCTCCATCTGGAAAATATATCATAATACCACTACATAAAGAAAGGAATTCTATAGGACTATCAAACTATGGCCCTATTGCCATTCTATCCCCTTTACCAAATATCCTAGAAAAATGCATTCATTCACAAATCCTACATTATCTCTTAGACAACAAACTTCTGGTAAACACTCAACGTGGTTTTCACCCTTATCACAGAACTACAAAAGCCATTCTCAGCTTCACCAATACCATTAACTATCACCATAACAAAGGTAAACTCGTTTCTTCTATCTTTCTAGAGCTGTCCAAGGCTTTTGATACAGTTTCCCACAATAAACTCTTATCTGCACTTTCCAATCTTAATCTGAGTTACTCCACTATTACATAGTTCCAAGACTATTTTTCAGGTCGTACTCAGGCAGTAAAATAGCAAAACATCCTATCTCCACTTCTGCTTGTTACTTTAGAACTTCCTCAAGGCTCTATAACTTGGTCCACTTCTTTTTAACAAATTTACCAGCAACCTTCATACTGCCAGCTCACATGCCACATTATTCCAATATGCAGATGATTCACCCCTAATCAGTTCTCCCCCATCATTCCAACAACTTCAAAAAAATAACACAATAATCCTTTACTGCAGTTGAAAACTGGCTAGCCAATTCTCAGCTCATTTGTAACCCAGATACACCTAAACTGATGTTGTTTCACGCCACTACTCCCACCACTCCTTTCCCAATCACTTCTAATAGCAATACCTACATTATTCCTGTAACCCAAACTAAACTTCTAGGGGTCATCATTGATCAAAACATGAAATTTGATATGCACATTGCCCAAACAATAAAGAGAGAGCATAAAAAATTTGGAACTCTACACAGGTGCAATGAATACCTCACCAACAATACTAAAACAATTATTGCTAGAACCCACCCAGTCTCCACACTGTGCTACGCATCCCCCCATTTCACTAACCTTAACAAATCTGACTTAACTAAACTAAATTGCTGTTGCAACAAAATAGCAAAATTCACAACCAGTCTCACCTATCGATCTCATCACTGCCAGGCCCTTAAACAACTACCCTGGTTAGAACTACCAAAGCTGCTCACCCTCAACCAACTCACAATGGCCCATCAAATAATTCAAACTGAAAAAACACCAGCCATTCAAGACATATTAATCCAGTACTCAAACAAATGCATGGTAAGATTCAGTAATAAATTACTAATCAACATAACCAGAGGTAAAAACAGTGCTGGAGACTGTCTATATTCCAACTTCATTGCTAAAACCTGGAACAATTTGCCCCTTAACATTAGAACCAGAGCCAACAAAATAACCTTTAAAAACCTTCTCAAAACACACTTAGCAAGTTCATGGATTTCTCCGTGTTCCATCCCAAACTAAACAACCCACTTTTAATTCCCCCTACTCACTACCAATATTTTATCTTATTTTTATTTTTCCTACCTTCTCTAACAAGTTCCTCACTCTCTCTAATATGGCAAACTTATTTGTTATTCTTTATGCATGACAGGTTATCTGTTGTAATATTGCTTGTAAAGAAATGTTTTATATTTCTTGTAATGTTTTAAAACTGCAGTGGAGCTTTTCTCCCTGGGCCTCTGCTCTGCTGAAAATGGACCTGTTCAGCCCAATCAGACTTTCTTGGCAAACAAATGTCAAATAACTAAAATAACTTGTTGTGGCAAATCAGTGAGGACTAAATAATGACTTGATAATATTAATTTGAGTTTCAGACATCATATTCTTCAGAGAATGCATGGTAACACAAGACCGTTTATTCTAGCAACTTTCTAAGGTTATAAAAAAATGTTTAAAATGTATCCATATCTTTGAGCCTTTGTCCAGACTTTTTCTGTTAAGAGGTTGAGAGCTACATAGGTAACTCCGAAGCTTTTCTCCTTGGGCTTCTGCTGAAAACAGATTCTCACCCAGTGGGACTATCCTGGTAAGTAAAGGTAAATAAAATAAATTTAAATAAAAAAAAAAATACGACTTACTTCCCTGGCTGTCTGTCTGCTGCAACCAATCTGGTCCCTTATTTTACTGAAACGGACCTGACTGAGTGCAGCTTACAGGCAAAAGTTAAAAAAAAAAGGCGGACTCATACGGTGATGTTACACAGCTGTGCGAATGTCTAGGAGGTACTCAACAAGGCAAGGCAGAGGTGGAGAAACCTGCAGCGGCTTCATGTGGGGGCCCTTGTATGCGGGGATATAATCGGGGGCTCCCCACGGCCACGGGTTCGGCAGGTGTCTAACGTCAGCTATGACCTCAAGATCACACTACAGTGGGGAAAAGGGAAATTCCTGATGATGGCCAACTAGTTAGTTTCCCTGAGTAAAAAAATTAATTGAGGTGAATGTTCAATTAAGTTAGTGTTCACTGTATAATGTTCGATCAACAGTGATTCAGTGAAGATAAAGTTCCACAAAGTAATATAGGCCCCCCTTATGTGACTGTAGGGAAGCAGAACTTGCTAAATACATTTGGAAAGCATGGCTAGGCATAAAAAGCTCCCCTGGGGTTGTCAGCATAGTAATCACCTAAAAAAGCATGTAGTATATATTTGTCTTGCAAATCCAGAATTATAACAGCAAACAGTTGTGACCATCGTTATCCACAGACAGTCCCCCACACCCACTACATGCTCAAAGCATCTGGTTTAAACCCACCATGATAAAAAGTAGTAATAATTATTACACTAAGGTATTTTTGGTTCACAGAAACACTAATCACAACTTTTATTCCAACTTGATTCACCTGCATGCTCACTAGTCATTCAAAGTTAGAACTGCAAGCAGCAAACAGCAAGGCTCATAATTTTATCTACAGTCAGCCTTCATACCCATTGCCTATCTACAGCATTTGGTTTGACCATGCTGGGATAAAAAAATAGTGAAAAAATGGTTACTGTAATGTATTTTTCCACTAGTCATTCAAACAGGAGACATATCATGTATTCCTCCTTTATTCAAATGCTCATTAGTCTGGCAAACTAAGAATTACAACACCAAATACCAAATACCAAAGCCAAACATTTCTTCCACTGACAACCCCCATCCCCTTGTAAAGAATGGTTAGAATAACTTTTTTTGGCATAAACAGTAGTCACAACTTGAATTCTATCTTGAGTCACCCGATACACATTAGCCTTGCAAAGTAAGAATTATTGAATTACAACAGCTATCAGCAGGGCCAATCATTTTATCCACAAATAGCCTCTATATTCACTGCATAATTAAAGTACCTGGTTTGACCCTGCCAAAACTAAAAATAATAATAATAATTATGGTTACAGTAATGTGTATTTGTTACACAGACAGAGTAGTCACAGCCGTACCACTCAACTTCGTAGCTGAAGAAATCTGGCCAAAGCCTAAAATAATGGGAGGACAAAGGCCCAACAACAGGGACATATTTTAAATATTGCTCTTATAAACTTAGAAAGTTGCTAGAATAACTGGTTTTATGTTAGCACACATTTTCTGAATGATATAAAGTCTGAAACTTGTATGTTGGTCATTGTTTAGTAACTTTAGTCCTCGGTGATTTGCCAGAATCTGCAAAAATATGAACAGTTGAGAGATATGGTATGTGTGTTTATAGAACCCCCAAAAGCATGGACTAGGCTGTGAATGATAGCTGACAGGCATAGAACAGTGGTGGCAGCAATGCTGCCTGTTCATCACTGGCCCAAGTGTTTTGTCGCCTCACAGTAAGACGCTGTTCGGTTTGATTCTCAGATAGAGCGTCTTCTGCGTGGAGACATGCGTGAATGGGGGTACCTTCATTGAAGGTTGTGCATCAGGGCTGGTAACTCAGCACACAAAAATCAACTACCAATCATTAGTGGACCGGAGTTCCGCTGTGGCGACCCCTGACCGGGAAAAGCCGAAATACACAACAACAAGCACATAAAAAATGAGAGAGTTAATATTTAATAGACAGATATCTAGCATTCCCTACCTTTGTTTGTAGAATGTAACAGGATAGAACACTATTGCAGAATAAGTTGGCATGTAAACAACACCTTGCTGCCCTTATCTCTCAAATGAACCTGAGAAACTTCTTCTGTTCCTCCTAATTCCTCCTAAAACTGATGATTTTGGAACAAAATAGGTGGATAATACTTAATAATTAGAGTTACAGACTTTTAATTCTGGAAATGCATGCTAATTCACATTCTCAACACTTTTTGTCAATTTCTCAACCTATAAGTACTGTTTTAAAGTGCCCCTTATTTTCCTTGATTATTTTTGGATTTGTCCCTGAGCTTGGAGATAAGATGAAAACTATGACACTGCTATGTAGTCCAACATCATTGAATAAAGAATAATGCATGGAAAAAATGAACCCTGCAGAACTTTCACTGCAGCATGTATTATACAATGCCCTCCCCAAAAGAAAATAAAATGCTGTTGGAGTTAAGTGTGCAAATCAAGAGCTCTTATTAACAACAGTTATTACATTTAGAAACAGCAGTTGTAACTATTATTGGGAAAAACTATGCAACCGGGACTGAAAATTTAGCTATTTTATACTAACCGTAATCGCGCACTGAATACCGCATTTAAATACCGGCATTTACAAACCAGTATTTCTTTGTAAATGCCAATATGCAATGCAAATGTTTTACTGCTCGGTAAAATTTAAATCACGAATGCATTATGAACTAAAGGAAATAAGTAAATAACAAAAAGGTAAACATAGATAAAAAAGTGTCAAAACTGCACTACAATGTCACTTCAATTATCTGCAGGTGTTATTACCAAAAACTAACAAATACATTTACTGCAGCAGCACAAATCATTTAAATTACACACAAAATTAATGTAAAAGTTCACCTTATGACAAAGAACTTGGTCTGAGGCAAGGATGTGAAGCTTTACATACTGCAGTGTCCCCATTAACGTTTCATATTGTTTCAAAGAAAATGCTCGTTCATGGAAACCGTTCGTTCTACTAAAATAATTAGAATACTCTTTAAAATTTGTCCAGGATCTTGGGTCCTTTGACCTTAGCTTGACTCTTTTGCAAAGAAATTAAGAGGTATGGCAAGGAAGTGATCAAAAGACGATGGCTACAGTACAACTATATTGTCGTATTTAGGCATTCAAGTTTTTTTGTTTTTTATTTCAAAACTGTGATTTTGTTTTGTAAAGCTCAAAGCTTCATAGACAGAGATCAGTGCCTTTGGGAACCTAAGTAGTGTTGTTTCTGATTTCCACTGGAAATAAAAACAAGCTTGGAAACGTGAAGCAGGGTCAGATTTAGAGAACCGAAGACAGGGAAGGGGGTGCGCATAGTGACATCACACTGTGGATCGTACTACCTGTCAAAACTGAGAGCGGGATGCTCCAGAAGCTAAAAAAGTGAATTTATACAAAATGAAACAGAAACATGCAGACAAAGTATGATAGGTCAGATGCATATAACTTAAGCTATGCACTGGTGTGAAAAAAATAAAAAGTGTTCTGAAAGCTGCATCTTTGACACTCTCCCTTTAAAGGGAGAGTGTCAAGATTCTCTGCTTGTCTGGTTGTTTTGATTAGGATGGTAGGTCATGTGATCTTTTTGTTTACATTCAGGCAGCCTTTAATCTATGAGCTCAGGTTTCAATACTTTGTGGGAAGGGTAACTAACACTTCAGGAAATGCTAACAGTTTCCTCTGTGTGCTCCTTTTACCTGCAGCCCCATGGTGAGCTGACAGGAAAGGAAAGCTTTAGCAGTCTTTGAAATGTAGTGAAGTAGTGCTTATATGAGCTACATTTTTTTTCCAGGCAGACACAGCAGTGGACTTTTTAAATATTTTCTGCAACATAGTTTCCTTGTTGTTTTGATTTAATGATGATGGAAGCAGATGCAGTGGATGCATACCTCTCAACCTGGAAACATCAAAAATGTGGACAAAGGCCCATAAAAAATAGGTACAAATCTGCATGCTGATTAACATAAAATGTGCATACATAATTATGTAACCCCGCGCACTTCAATGGAATCGTGGGATACCAACTTTCAAACGCAAACTAAAGAACAGACAACCAAAATATGGCCACAGAGTCCCTTTGCAGCCATTCCAATGTCCCATTACTTGGCTATTTGGCCCCATTTACTATAAACATGGTAATGTGCATACTGCTTTACTTCTACAATGAATATTTGGATTTTATTTTACATTTTATAGCGCAAACAATAATAGACATCTGCTAAACAAAGCAATATAGTCTCACAATGAAAATAGACTCAGCATTAAAACTTCTCTGCCCTTGAAACTCACATTCATTGAAACAACATTGAAACCTCCATCCAAAGAAAATTCATCTGGCCGGTGGTGGATAAAGATTACCTTTGGGCTGTTTTCAAATCATAGGGCCCTTGCACATGAAATATACATGTGTTCTTTGATACACCTTCCTGACAGTATTAAATTATATTCCTTGTATAATACAGCACACTTGTTAGAGCATGTTTTAAATTTATTGTTTTGAATATTTTTCCAGTAAGCAATGAAACAAAATGCACAAACCAATAATGACAAAACTGCCCAATTCAGAACATTGCTATCATAAAAGTCTACTCAAACTTCTGCAATCCACCAGTATCAGTAAATATGCACAATGTCTGCAGAAGTAAGTCATAGGGTCATTGATTAGTACTAAGCTAACTGCCCTTGTGGGCCATTTTAAGCCTAGCCAATTACCCTATGGGAGGATCAAACCGTGTACCTTGTGTTTGTAAGGTAAACAACTTAACCACTATGCCAACCTCCCTCATCTAAATAATTCTACATTAAAGAGCTCTGTAACTAATAAAGAGGTAGCTGATAGCAAACAACATTATATTTCATTGTTTCATCTACAAGTAAAGTGCCTGTTGCCCTTGAAGAATAAATTGCCTATGTTACATTAAAGAAAATGTAAGCTAGTAATATTTCAATAGGGAATGGATTGCAAACTGACAACAGGTTCATAGTTACTAGGTATCTCCACCAACGGAGGACATTCTCAGGACTGCCCATCCACCCCCTTTAAAAGTACAACACAGTACAGTATCAGCAATCCAGCTACATACTGTGGGAGTGGAACCCACAGCCTTCTGCAGCAAAAGCAAGTATACTACCTGTTGGGCTACTAACAATGCAAGTAGACTTTGCATAAGCAGCACTAAACTTCTCTTTCCCTGAAGAACTGTGCAGCATAAGAAATCAGAAAAAAAGACAACATTTATTGGGGGGCAAAGGCCCAAAATCGGGGACACATTTTAAACCTCCCTTGTATAATCTTAGAAAGTTGCTAGAATAAAATGTGTTACCATGTGTTTCCTGAAAGATAGGAAGACTGAAACTTAAATGGCTATCATTATTTAGTTAATTCAGTTCTCACTTATTTGCCAGAAAACCATAAATGTTATTTAACATTTGTTTACTGGGAAACTCCGACTTGGAATGAAGCAAATTTTCAGCAGAGGCCCAGGGAGAAATGCTCCAAATGCATGTCTTTGTATTTTGGGAGGAAACTGGAGCACCCAGAGGAAACCTACATAAATGCAGGGAGGACATGCAGACTTCACATAGAAGGGACCCCAGCCAAGAATCAAACCAAAGAACCTCTTGCTGTGAGGCAGCAACAGTACCACTGCACCACTGAACCATCCAAATTTTAAGAGGAACAGACCAAAAGTATGATCCAAACATTCCAGACATTCTGTAAAAATTTGTACAGTTGAGAGCTATAACTCCTTCAATCAGAAGTGGTGGTATGGGTAGAGAACTCAGGCTCTTGCTTCTTGTACCTAAGATACGGGGTTTGAGACTGAGTAACTCTAATCACCAGGTATACCTAACTGGGGCATTTTACACACACACTCTAAAGACAGCAAAAAGCCAGTTAAAATGACAAGCTATAGCAACAGTTGAATGATAAACTGAATGCTGGACTTAAATGTAGCAAAGAGCCAGTTAAAATGCACAAGAATTAACTTACACACACGCTTGCAAACAGTAGCTTGGCTGACCAGCAGATAGACACACTAAACTAAACTAAATGCAGCAACAGTTGAATGATTAAACTGAATACCATGGACTTAAAAAATGCAGCAATGGTTGAAGACACATACACACCAAATAAACTAAATGCAGCAATGGTTGAACACACATACAGACCAAATAAACTAAATGCAGCAATGGTTGAACACACATACACACCAAATAAACTAAATGCAGCAATGGTTGAAGTAGAGCAGCTGGCTGGTTGAGTTATAATGCCATGGCTCTGGACTTATAAAAAGCCAGAAATGCACATAGTTCTTGGCTGACAATGAACTTGCACACTGTATCTTGGCTGGCCAGCAGATAAATAAAATAACCCCCAACAATACAGGCACAACAAATAATAACAGTTGTTTTTCCTCTTACCTAGAGGACTCTACAAAATTTAAATTATGCCACCCGTCATCACTGTTATATTCCCCATTTCCCTCCTAGTCCAATAGGCAGTAGCTGATGTCATCACATATGCCCCATAGCCTGGTGATGTGTGGCGACATCAGCCAAAAATTTAAAGTGGTAATACAAAAAAAAAAAAAAAAGACAGGGAAATTCAGAAATTAAGAGGGCCACTCGGGAATTCGTGGCACCCCAATATTTTGCCCTCAAAACTGGTAAATACCGAGGAATTTGGTATGGTTGAGAGATTTGAGTGGATGTGCTTTATTGTATGGTCTGGAGCAGTGCTGTTCATTTGCTACTGTAGCTGCTCATTGAGATGCTTTTTACATACATGTTTCTTTCAGTTTGTTGCAGTGATGGGTCCTACTGTTATATGGGAAAAGGGCACAACAATTATGGGAAATGTCCAAAGGTGAATAGTACAGGAAGCATTACTGCTGATAGAGGGGGAATAATCACAATGGGTCAGAAAAAGGAACAGAAAGAATAGCGCTTTCTACTGGGATACTGTGTTGTAGATGTCACAGCAATAAGCAAAACTGTCTACAAGTAATGAACTAAAAACAGCCAGAAGAGCTGGTTCAAATGTAGACAGAATTAACTTTTCCAGTACAAAGTAAAGATCCCCAAAAAAGTGTCACCTGCTTACCAGTCAGCCTTATATGCGAATTACTTCTTTGCAGAGCAGCTTGAGTAAGGTCTGTAGTAGAAACTTATGAAACAATCTCCTCAGAAACAGAGTCATGTGCTTGTGAAGAAAACAGGGGAGAAGCCCTGTCCTTGTCATTATCAGAATCCTCTGATAAAACATTCTCACGATTTCAAAGGCTGCAAACTAAGTAATTCATTTTTATTAATATACCCACTGTCTTTAGATGAAATATGTTTAACCTTTTCTTTTTCCTAGGAACAACCCTAGCAGGAGACCAACTGAATGGATGACACTTCAAACCAGACAACAGATCTCTTACCCTGGCCACCCTAGGAAAAGCCTCCAGAGAAATTTTCATGCCCAAACTTGATAGTTCTCCCATACCCACTATGGACCCTGCAAGAGCCACAGAAGGTATGGTTTACCTCTGGTACATGGTGCCAAAAAGAACTATACTAAAAGGTCCTGGTGAAACTAGTCCATGGTCTGAATAACAAGCTATGGCCACTGCAGAGTCACCCACCAATGGTTGAGGAGCAGACTGAGTGTACAGTACAGGCAAGGGCTCTTTATTTAATTATTTTTTCCTTTTAGACACATGAGGAGGAAGAACCATAGGACCAGTAAGTGTATCCATGTTCCTGCCAAAGGAGAAGCCTGTCACAGCATGATGTAACAGCTTGTAGAACAGACATGAATTTGTATACAGGGGTATAGTCATGGTTTTGGGAATTGTATACCAATTTTCAGAAGATTTCCAACCTCATCAAAGAGAGTGTGAACCCAACAAAAAAAACAATTAATTAGATAAGTAAGTAGATGAATAAGTAAATAAAAATATTTAAACACCCAAGCATTCTCAAAGGAAAAAAAAGATAATAAAACTACGGGTCAGATTTCAAAACAGTTGCTTTCAATGTAACTCTGCCTTGATGCTGTAAGGCTTGCTCTCATTGTTAAGTGACTTCTTTTAGTCTAAGGCCTATCTATAAATAGGCTTACACCAGGGGCCAGATTCCAATTGTCGTCTTGGTAAACTGGGAGTCGGTATTCTGGGATTCCGCTAATCTAAAGTAGATATATATATATATATATATATATATATATATATATATATATATATATATATATATATATATGTGTGTGTGTGTGTGTGTGTGTGTGTGTGAGTGTATACATATATGTATTTACACACACACACACACACACACACACACACACACACACGTATATGTGTGTAACTATAAACCATTATAAATTTACTTATTTTAAAAAAAGTCAAATTCCAGCACCTGCACAGTATAATTGTAAAAACTGTATGCAGTGACTTGCATGACATTTATCTGGATGTACCCACATTCAAGTGTGTGTGTGTGTGTGTGTGTATGTGTGTGTGTGTGGGGGGGGTTCTTAGGTGATTACTAGGCTAATTGCACAACAGCCTTTACAAGCCAAACAAATAATACCCAGGATCTGGCAGTATTATATCTTAATTCATCACATATGGGATGGTGTAGTATTAGGTATTGGAGCCCTGAGTCATTTTACAGACTGCCTCTGTCCATAAGGGGCATGGGAAGTACCCTGGGAGTGAATTTACAGTTCCCCATCCATTTATCCAAATTATTTTTCAAGAGACTGAGGAACAGGCTTGGTTTTACAAAGATGAGAAGTCTATTCCATAGACAAGGTAGCCTTTGGGATAAGAATCTGTCTCTCCAGCAAGTTCTGTTAGAGTCACAAATAAAATTCAGGTCCATGGAATGTGCAACCATTGTATAATTTTCCTTGCAAATATGTAACATTTTCATAAGGGCTGGACCACACAATGCCTTGTAGGTCAGGCATAAGTCACCTCTCAATAACTGATATGAGATGATGTAAAGGGATAGGGGCACTCCATTTGGTGTAAGTGCCTGGTTAGGTACATGCAGAAGGGAGCACTGTACTTGATTATGAGCCTGATGAGGGCCGAGTACAATGGCATTATGACTTCCTTTGATCTTGATGCCATGCCTTTAGTTATAAGTTGAGCCACATAGAAGGAATTCCTCACTACTGTAGCTATCTGTGTTGCTAGGTACCTCACCACTGGGTCTACATTTAGGGGTGTGCTGTCAATATTATAATTTGCAGGGATATTTGATTTACCAGAGGGTATGATTATGCATTTTTTTAGCATTCAATCAAAAACCATGGTTTTGTCACCAGTCGTTTGTCATTTTTAGACCTATCTGTAGGATGTCAACATTGTTTGAGGATTCAGTGATTGCTCCTGGCTTAAAGTCATAGGTGAAATTGGTGAGCCAGAGACTCCCAACAGTGGCTTTCACTTCAGAGACGTATATACCAAACAGGAGGGGTCCCAACACTGGCCCCTGTGGGACACCACTAGTAACAGGTTCCTTATCAGAGGTGGAGTCACCTATATGAATATGTGTCCTGTCAGTCAGCCAGCTTGCTATCCATCTGATGATGTAGAGGTTTATGCCTCAGTAACTTTATTTATGATCCCTGGGTAGGGAATTGTGTCAAAAGCTTTGGCCAGGTCTAGATAAGCGGTGTGTACTGTTTTAACCTAATCCATGGCCCTGATGACTTTCTCAAAGAAGTCCACCAGATTGAGCAGGCAAGACCTCCCTTTAACAAAGCCATTTAGATCTGGTCCAGTGTTTGTAGAGTTCCTATGTTATTATTGATTAGGTCCATGATAATTCTCTCCATGGCCTTGCAGATAAGACTGATCAAACTTGTCTGTAGTTGACTGGGTCAGTTGATGGGCCCCCTTATTCAGAGGGATAACTGTTGCAGTCCCCCCATTCCTCGGGGACAAAGCCACCAGAAGCTGTGGTTAAAGAGGGTTTTAAGTGGCCCTGATAGATTCTGTTTTAAGCTATCTAAGAAGCATCCTGGAATGTTGTCAGGACCCATGGAGTCTATGTTTTTGGCTTTAGTGAGTGCAGTAATAACTTGTTCCCTCATAATGACTGGTGGGGGATGGTTGTTGGTATTTCTTTGGGTGTGGAAGGAGATGAGAACATTGAACTGAACTTATCAGCCAGCAGGTGTGCTATAGTTTCAGGCTGAGTGCAAGAGCTGCCGTTCATGATTAACTTTGCACATTGCTGAGCGTTTTCCCTGAGGTTATGAAAATAATTTTAAAAAGCCTTATGGTTATCTTTCACCTGGGAGGCTATCTTTGCCTCATAGTTTGCTTTGGCAGATTTGACCAGCTCTCTGATTTGTTTCTTTAGAAAGGAGAGTGCCTTTTTGCACTGTTTTGTTTGTTCTTTCTTCCTGTTTATGCTAGGGGTCCACCAGGGTGATTTATTTTTGCCAGTAATCATAGGGTTTACTCGGACAGGTACTGCCTTCTCTATGTAGGTATGAATGTGGTTGTGCAGTGCTTTTGTGTGCAGCTCATAGTAGGCCTCAGTGGCATCCGGGTTCGGAGGGGCTTGGAAGTTAATAATATGTCACTTAGTTTGAGGTATTTGACCTTAACAAGGTTTTTAATGGTTTGGACTTTGATGGGGGTTCTAAGTTAGGTTTAATACTAAAGGAGATTATTGTGTGGTCAGATCTTACCAGGGAGGAGTTAATGCATGAGAGGGAGCAGCATCCCCCATGTTCATCAGTTAGGTGAAGGATATTTGTACCTCTAGTTGGGGAGCTAACTAGTTGCTCCAGGGTGTTTGCATTGACAAAGAAAAACCTCTGAGCAAGTGAATTATGAGACATATAAGTCTCCCAGTTTTTGGAGGGGTAGTTGAAGTCACCCACAAGTATGGTGTCAGGCTGAATGTTAAGAGATTACAGTAGGTTTAGGGAGGTGGTTTTCCACACTCATGTTAGGGGATCTGTAGCTTGCAAGGATATGATAGGGGTTGCACCTATGGTTAGTTGGGCATGGAGCAGCTCAAGTGAATCATTTTGTTGGACCAGTCTAGCAGTGTACTTCTCTTTTATGAACACTGAGACACCTCTTCCCTTTGTTTTAACCTGAGATGAGAGGGACTGAAATGTATGAAAGGCATTGTAGCCTTTGATAGCCGGGGTGCTTTCTATGGATCTGAACCATGTTTCTGTGACGGCAGATATGTCTGAATTCTCCAGGGCGAGGAGTGCCTCCAGGGAATACAGTCCTTTATTTAAACTCCTAGCATGGAGCAGCAGTACCTTTGGGTAGTCATGAGTGATTTTGGTTATGTTGGAGGGCTTAACAACTTGGCAAGGCCTAAAAAAGGCACTATGGGGATAGATAAAGTTTTTGCCAGTATCAGGAAGCCAAGTGGCAACAAATGCAAACCATCTCTGGCAACACAGTCAGTTATGTTTCCCCAAGCTGACAGACATTGGATCCCCTTGTTATGATAGCAGAAACTAAGTCATTTGTTGAATTCAATCATTTTTTGCTGGTACTATGGCATCATCATTGGTGAAGGTAGGATGCTACTCAAGGCTATATTCATATCCACCTGTGACACATATTCAGAGAGCTCTATCATGTCTCTTTTCATATAGTCCAGTGAGGTATATCTTAGGGCATTTACACCACATTGACTATGATTGTGTCATACTGCTACTTGTGGTTTAAAGACCCAAGTGCATGAGTGATCTAGTGGATCCTGGCTCCAGACAGGCAGCTCACTGTGATCTTCTCCTTGCTTAGCCTGGTAAGGGAGACATCAGTATGTCTTACAATGGAATCCCAGATAACTAGAATGTTTGGCTGTGTGGTGTGTTGTATTATGGGCTCGGAAGTGGGACTACTTTGATTTTCAGAATCATGTACTGTGTGAGGTTCTGTCTTTTTCGAATGTGCACGGGACCAATGACAGATTCTTTTAGGAGGTCTTGAGGTCTGTGTAGATTAACGTGAGTACTTCTGCCTATGTGGGTCTATATGTTTGTTCCTTAGTGTTAGTCGTGAATGTTTTGGCTGTAATGCTGACAGCCTGGTTTGCATTTTTCATGTGTGTATGTGAGAGCTTTGTCTCCAATGACATTGTGCAGCTACATCTCTAACACACTCTGTTTGTTCTATAATTAAATGGTTGTCAGTGAACATGAAGCAGTGACTACACTGCCACCAGATTTATAAATTGGTTACATTCCTTTGATCTAAAGTCAAGTTATCTAAATGCCAAATTATCTAAATGTCAGAATATCAAAAATTTGGAACTTGCTCTTTACTTACTGTTGTGCAGTTCCAGACTTGGTATATATAGTTTCACAGTGTGTGGTGGTATGGGGGGGGGGGTTCACCTGCATAAAATAAGTATTATTCATCGATATTATGATTTTCAATATTTTGATTTTATATATAATGTATAAAACAGATACATATATGCACACACATGCAAGTATACACCTACACTATGTAATCTGACAAATAGGTGCTTAAAACATTAGTCTGACTAAGAGTTCTGGTATTTGATTGGCAATGTGCTCTTATCAAGCATGTATTTACATTTTTCTTTCATCTTTACCCAGTTTTTGCCATCCTCAATACGTTGCCTGTTTCATCAGTCATAATCTGTACAACTAATGAACTGAATGCGAACCAAGGTAAAAAAGTAAGTAATTCAGTATAATAAAGCTTTAACTCAACAGCACATGATGTTAAAAACACACAATACAAAAAAATGTGCATGCATACAAAAGGCATATACTTAGCACGCTAACAGATTAAATGCAACCATATGCATATATTTAATGACAAACACAAATGCTCACCTCGCCAAATCTGTATAAAGGGTCACACAGAAAGACTGCTTGCCAAATTACCACAAAGCCTATAACAAAACCCCCATTTAAGAAAGAAATAACCTACACTGGCACAATGAACAAATAGAACTAAAGAAAAATAAGGTTTAATGTGTGAGAAAATATTGAAATAGCTGCTCACACAAAATGCAGTAAAACTGGTAACTGGTAAAATATGAAACATGGAGTATAGTAATTTAAAGAATACAGCATTGAAACAAAAAGTGCATTAAGTACATAATTCCAGCTTATTTGCTCCTCCACTAGTTACACCTTGCACAAGAGACTACAGAAGTGACTCATCACAGTTTAAATAAGAATCTCCCAAACATAAAAAAATGCTTCCCTGTCTTTAAAGTCCAGAATCATGAAGGCCATCTTCTTTAATAAAGGTGATCACTTCTATGAATGACCTCTACAAAACAATCACTATCTCTAACATCTGCCACAACAGCAGCCAAATTCAAAAGTCTCCATTTACAAAATCCACTGAGTTTAATTTATAAGCCCACTGTAACCAGCTTAAAAAACCCTCCTAAATAACACCAGTTATTATTATTAGAAAAATACTGTACTAACCTCACTTTCAAGTGTGATAGTACATTCTCAACTGAGGTGAATTCTGTGGAAAGTGACAAACATATACCATTGCCGAAAAAGTACACACAACCACCTAATCCTTCCAAAAAAAGAAAGAAAGAATAAAAAGAAAACCTACACTATTTTCTTGAGTGTATTACCAAGTTTCTTTATTTATATATTTATTTATTTTATTTTATTTATTTATTGGCATTTGTTTACCGGGAAAGTCCACTGGGCCAAGAAGAACCCATGTTCATTGGAGGCCCGGGGAGAAAGGCTCCACAAAGGCAGTTAGCATAAACATTAGATAATATTGGAACAGCCTGTATTAACAAGAAGCATGGTCATAATAGGTATTATAAACACAATAAAGTGCAATATAAAAATGTAGGTGATACAGACAAAAATGTGAAAACACAAAGCATAGAACTAAATCCAAAGAACATATTCTAATGCACTCTAATGTTAGTGTACACTCCAGAGTAGACTCTATTGTGAGTGTGAAAGTAATTAATATAGGTACAATTAGAATAACTATCTAAAGGTATATGTGTTAAACGTAGGGAGTGTGGAAGTGATCAATATAGGTACAATTACAATAACTATCTATGGTACAATTAGAATAACTATCTAAGGTATATGTGTTAGAAGTAGGGAGTGCAGAAGTGATTAATATAGGTACAATTACAATAACTATCTATGATATAGCTGGAATAACTATCTAAGGTATATGTGTTAGAAGTAGAGAGTGCGGAAGTGATTAATATAGGAACAATTACAATAACTATCTATGGTACAATTAGAATAACTAAGGTATACATGTTAAAAGTAGTGAGCGCGGAAGTGATTCATATAGGTACAATTAAACTAACTATATGTGGTACAATTAGAATAACTATCTAAGGTATATGTGTTAGAAGTAGGGAGTGCGGAAGTGATTAATATAGGTACAATTACAATAACTTTCTATGATACAATTAGAATAACTATCTAAGGTATATGTATTAGAAGTAGGGAGTGTGGAAGTTATTATTATAGGTACAATTACAATAACTATCTATGGTACAATTACAATAACTATCTAAGGTATATGTATTAGAAGTAGGGAGTGTGGAAGTAATTAATATAGGTACAATTACAATAACTATCTAAGGTATATGTGTTAGAAGTAGGGAGTGCGGAAGTGATTAATATAGGTACAATTACAATAACTATCTATGGTACAATTACAATAACTATCTAAGATATATGTGTTAGAAGTAGGGAGTGCGTAAGTGATTAATATAGGTACAATTACAATAACTATCTATGGTACAATTACAATAACTATCTAAGATATATGTATTAAAAGTAGGGAGTGCGGAAGTTATTAATATAGGTGCAAATACAATAACTATCTATAGTACAATTACAATAACTATCTAAGGTATATGTATTAGAAGTAGGGAGTGCGGAAGTGATTAATATAGGTACAATTACAATAAAGATCTATGGTACAATTACAATAACTATCTAAGGTATATGTATTAGAAGTAGGGAGTGCGGAAGTGATTAATACAGGTACAATTACAATAAAGATCTATGGTACAATTACAATAACTATCTAAGGCATATGTATTAGAAGTAGGGAGTGCGGAAGTGATTAATATAGGTACAATTATGGTACAATTAGAATAACTATCTAAGGTATATGTGTTAGAAGTAGGGAGTGCGGAAGTGATTAATATAGGTACAATTACAATAACTATCTATGGCACCACTAGAATAACTATCTAAGGTATATGTGCTGGAAGTAGGGAGTGTGGAAGTGATTAATATAGGTACAACTACAATAACTATCTATGCTACAATTAGTATAACTAAGGTATATGTGTTAGAAGTAGGGAGTGCGGAAGTTATTAATATAGTTACAATTACAATAACTATCTATGGTACAATTAGAATAACTATCTAAGGTATATGTGTTAGAAGTAGGGAGTGCGGAAGTGAATAATATAGGTACAATTACAATAACTACCTATGGTACAATTACAATAACTAAGGTATATGTGTTAGAAGTAGGGAGTGCGGAAGTTATTAATATAGTTACAATTACAATAACTATCTAAGGTATATGTGTTAGAAGTAGGGAGTGCGTAAGTGATTAATATAGGTACAATTACAAGAACTATCTATGGTACAATTACAATAACTATCTAACGTATACTTGTTAGAAGTAGGGTGTGCGGAAGTGATTAATATAGCTACAATTACAATAACTATCTATGGTACAATTAGAATAACTATCTAAGGTATATGTGTTAGAAGTAGGGAGAATGGAAGTGATTAATATAGGTACAATTACAATACTTATCTATGGTACAATTACAATAACTATCTAAGGTATATGTGTTAGAAGTAGGGAGTGCAGAAGTGATTAATATAGGTACAATTACAATAACTATCTACGGTACAATTAGAATAACTATCTAAGGTATATGTATTAGAAGTAGGGAGTGCGTAAGTGATTAATATAGCTACAATTACAATAACTTTCTTTGGTACAATTAGAATAACTATCTAAGGTATATGTGTTAGAAGTAGGAAGTGTAGAAGTTATTAATATAGGTACAATTACAATAACTATCTATGGTACAATTACAATAACTATCTAACGTATATGTATAAGAAGTAGGGAGGGCGTAAGTGATTAATATAGGTACAATTACAATAACTATCCTAAGGTATATGTGTTAGAAGTAGGGAGTGCGGAAATTATTAATATAGGTACAATTACAATAACTATCTATGGTACAATTAGAATAACTATCTAAGGTATATGTGTTAGAAGTAGGGAGTGTGGAAGTTATTAATATAGGTACAATTACAATAACTATCTATGGTACAATTACAATAACTATCTAAGGTATATGTATTAGAAGTAGGGAGTGCGGAAGTTATTAATATAGGTACAATTACAATAACTATCTATAGTATATGTATTAGAAGTAGGGAGTGCAGAAGTGATTAATATAGGTACAATTACAATAAAGATCTATGGTATACTTACAATAACTATCTAAGGTATATGTATTAGAAGTACGGAGTGCGGAAGTGATTAATATAGGTACACTTATGGTACAGTTAGAATAACTATCTAAGGTATATCTGTTAGAAGTAGGGAGTGTGGAAGTGATTAATATAGGTTCAATTACAATAACTATCTATGGTATGTGTTAGAAGTAGGGAGTGCGGAAGTGAATAATATAGGTACAATTACAATAACTATCTATGGTACAATTACAATAACTATCTAAGGTATACGTGTTAGAAGTAGGGAATGCGGAAGTGATTAATATAGGTACAATTACAATAACTAGCTATGGTATGATTAGAATAACTATCTAAGGTATATGTGTTAGAAGTAGGGAGTGTGGAAGTGATTAATATAGGTACAATTACAATAACTATCTATGGTACCATTAGAATAACTATCTAAGGTATATGTGTTAGAAGTAGGAGCGAAGTGATTAATATAGGTACAATTACAATAACTATCTATGGTACCATTAGAATAACTATCTAAGGTATATGTGTTAGAAGTAGGGAGTGCGGAAGTGATTAATATAGGTACAATTACAATAACTATCTATGGTACAATTACAATAACTATCTAAGATACGTGTTAGAAGTAGGGAATGCGGAAGTGATTAATATAGGTACAATTACAATAACTATCTATGGTACCATTAGAATAACTATCTAAGGTATATGTGTTAGAAGTACGAAGTGCGGAAGTGATTAATATAGGTACAATTACAATAACTATCTATGGTACAATTCGAATAATTATCTAAGGTATATGAGTTAGAAGTAGGGAGTGCGGAAGTGATTAATATAGGTACAATTACAATAACTATCTATGGTACAATTACAATAACTATCTAAAATATATGTGTTAGAAGTAGGGAGTGCGGAAGTTATTAATATAGTTACAATTACAATAACTATCTATGGTACAATTAGAATAACTATCTAAGGTATATGTGTTAGAAGTAGGGAGTGCGGAAGTGAATAATATAGGTACAATTACAATAACTACCTATGGTACAATTACAATAACTAAGGTATATGTGTCAGAAGTAGGGAGTGCGGAAGTTATTAATATAGTTACAATTACAATAACTATCTATGGTACAATTAGAATAACTATCTAAGGTATATGTGTTAGAAGTAGGGAGTGCGTAAGTGATTAATATAGGTACAATTACAAGAACTATCTATGGTACAATTACAATAACTATCTAACGTATACTTGTTAGAAGTAGGGTGTGCGGAAGTGATTAATATAGCTACAATTACAATAACTATCTATGGTACAATTAGAATAACTATCTAAGGTATATGTGTTAGAAGTAGGGAGAATGGAAGTGATTAATATAGGTACAATTACAATACTTATCTATGGTACAATTACAATAACTATCTAAGGTATATGTGTTAGAAGTAGGGAGTGCAGAAGTGATTAATATAGGTACAATTACAATAACTATCTATGGTACAATTAGAATAACTATCTAAGGTATATGTATTAGAAGTAGGGAGTGCGTAAGTGATTAATATAGCTACAATTACAATAACTTTCTTTGGTACAATTAGAATAACTATCTAAGGTATATGTGTTAGAAGTAGGGAGTGTAGAAGTTATTAATATAGGTACAATTACAATAACTATCTATGGTACAATTACAATAACTATCTAACGTATATGTATTAGAAGTAGGGAGGGCATAAGTGATTAATATAGGTACAATTACAATAACATTCTATGGTACAATTAGAATAACTATCTAAGGTATATGTGTTAGAAGTAGGGAGTGCGGAAGTTATTAATATAGGTACAATTACAGTAACTATCTATGGTACAATTACAATAACTATCTAAGGTATATGTATTAGAAGTACGCAGTGTGGAAGTGATTAATATAGGTACAATTACAATAACTATCCTAAGGTATATGTGTTAGAAGTATGGAGTGCGGAAATTATTAATATAGGTACAATTACAATAACTATCTATGGTACAATTAGAATAACTATCTAAGGTATATGTGTTAGAAGTAGGGAGTGTGGAAGTTATTAATATAGGTACAATTACAATAACTATCTATGGTACAATTACAATAACTATCTAAGGTATATGTATTAGAAGTAGGGAGTGCGGAAGTTATTAATATAGGTACAATTACAATAACTATCTATAGTATATGTATTAGAAGTAGGGAGTGCAGAAGTGATTAATATAGGTACAATTACAATAAAGATCTATGGTATACTTACAATAACTATCTAAGGTATATGTATTAGAAGTACGGAGTGCGGAAGTGATTAATATAGGTACACTTATGGTACAGTTAGAATAACTATCTAAGGTATATCTGTTAGAAGTAGGGAGTGTGGAAGTGATTAATATAGGTACAATTACAATAACTATCTATGGTACCATTAGAATAACTATCTAAGGTATATGTGTTAGAAGTAGGGAGTGCGGAAGTGAATAATATAGGTACAATTACAATAACTATCTATGGTACAATTACAATAACTATCTAAGGTATACGTGTTAGAAGTAGGGAATGCGGAAGTGATTAATATAGGTACAATTACAATAACTATCTATGGTATAATTAGAATAACTATCTAAGGTATATGTGATAGAAGTAGGGAGTGCGGAAGTGATTAATATAGGTACAATTACAATAACTATCTATGGTACCATTAGAATAACTATCTAAGGTATATGTGTTAGAAGTAGGGAGTGCGGAAGTGATTAATATAGGTACAATTACAATAACTATCTATGGTACCATTAGAATAACTATCTAAGGTATATGTGTTAGAAGTAGGGAGTGCGGAAGTGATTAATATAGGTACAATTACAATAACTATCTATGGTACAATTACAATAACTATCTAAGATACGTGTTAGAAGTAGGGAATGCGGAAGTGATTAATATAGGTACAATTACAATAACTATCTATGGTACCATTAGAATAACTATCTAAGGTATATGTGTTAGAAGTACGAAGTGCGGAAGTGATTAATATAGGTACAATTACAATAACTATCTATGGTACAATTCGAATAATTATCTAAGGTATATGAGTTAGAAGTAGGGAGTGCGGAAGTGATTAATATAGGTACAATTACAATAACTATCTATGGTACAATTACAATAACTATCTAAAATATATGTCTTAGAAGTAGGGAGTGTGGAAGTGATTATTATAGGTACAATTACAATAACTATCTATGGTACAATTAGAATAACTATCTAAGGTATATGTGTTAGAAGTAGGAGTGCCCCAAAGTAAAAAATTTAAAATTTTTTAAAACTAAGGGGAATTTAAAGGAGTGGAAATATAAACCAGAATCCTATATAAATTCTAGGACTGGGAAATTTTGGAATATATAAAAAAAACCAAAAAAAAAAGGCAAGTCTGGTACCTAAATAAAGAAAAAGCTACAATTTAGAAAAAATTAATGGGAAGGATCTCTGATCAGTACTAGCAAAAATTAATCCTCATAAAATCCTCCAAGGAGCGAGAAAATTTACAGGACACCAAAGACAATCAAAAGGGTTTTTTCAGTTATGTAGAACCTGGGATGCAATGACTTGTTCTGAGTTGATTCAAATAAAAAAAACACTGAACCCACAGACATGAATATCCTGTCAGACGGTTTAAATTTTAAAAGAGCAAGTATCTATAATTAAACATCTCTGATGCTCAGGTGAAGGCTTTAAACAAAACACTGCTTATGGGAAGATAGGTTTTAAAAAGAGGAACAATTAAATAAAAAATATAAATTAGTAACAGGAAAGTGACAGTGGCTGGAACAGTGGTCCCCAAATTCAAAGGGGGAGTCAAACGAAACTATCTAAGATGTTAGTCTGGGATGGGGGGATCATATAGCTATAAAAAATTCAGGAAAAAATAGATCCCAAGTTTTTTTGTGGGCAGATCCCGCCGAACCTGGTTGACTTCTTAAAAATTAGAAAACCTAAAGAGGGGAAAGGGAGTACACAGTATCTGGTTAAAGGCATTTGACACAATATTTGGGGTCATAGATAAATATAGCAAAAATTAAAAATTACAAGATGGGAAAACTCAAAGACAGAAACCCCACAGTGAGAGTTGCTGGGGCCCTGTAATAAATCAAGTGGCATAATTCTGTCCTGGGACCACCTTTTTCGGTATATTTTAGGTACAGGCAAATGGGAGGATTATAAAAATTAGAAAAATTAAAAATCTAGCTGACACAAACATCCTTAAAAAGGGCTACAGGACAGTCTGGGGAAAAGGTTTTAAACAAATGCCAAAAAAAGTATGTCAAATTTGGCAAAAAAAAACAAAATTAAAATAAAAAATTTACAGAAAATTATTGGGACCCAATTGACAATTTTTTAAAACCAAAATTTTTAAAAAAATTACATAATATTGGTTTAAAGAGAGGGAATTTTATTCAATTTTAGGATTTAAAAAATACAATGTTTTTATTTTTAAAACCTGGGAAAAATTTGAAAAAAAGTATTAAAAAGGGAAAAATCTCAAACAAAAATGGGAAAAAATAACTACTAAGTTGATTAAGGAATTGACAAAATTTTTCAAATAGAATTAATGGACATTAAGTAAATTAAATTGAGACAGGTAAAAAACACAGAAAAAATAGAACTTGTGGGGAAAGGAAAAAAGGTTTTTTAAAAAAAAGGAGGTCCTTTTAAATTTAGAATTAGGTTTTCCCCTTTGGGTTTAAAAGGCAACAAATAACCCTTTTTTTTTTTTTCCC
>NC_056735.1:1114066565-1114133801 GCF_019279795.1 Protopterus annectens | reverse complement strand
CAATTACAATAACTATCTATGGTACAATTACAATAACTATCTAAGGTATATGTGTTAGAAGTAGGGAGTGCGGAAGTGATTAATATAGGTACAATTACAATAACTATCTATGGTACAATTAGAATAACTATCTAAGGTATATGTATTAGAAGTAGGAGTGTGAAGTGATTAACATAGGTACAATTACAATAACTATCTATGGTATAATTAGAATAACTATCTAAGGTATATGTGTTAGAAGTTGGGAGTGAGGAAGTGATTAATATAGGTACAATTACAATAACTATCTATGTTACCATTAGAATAACTATCTAAGGTATATGTGTTAGAAGTAGGGAGTGCGGAAGTGATTAATATAAGCATAATTAGAATTACTATCTATAGTACAATTACAATAACTATCTAAGGTTTACGTGTTAGAAGTAGGGAATGCGGAAGTGATTAATAAAGGTACAATTACAATAACTATCAATTGTACAATTAGAATAACTATCTAAGGTATATGTGTTAGAAGTAGGGAGTGCGGAAGTGATTAATATAGGTACAATTACAATAACTATCTATGGTACAATTAGAATGACTCTCTAAGGTATATGTGTTAGAAGTAAGGAGTGTGGAAGTGATTAATATAGGTACAACTACAATAACTATCTATGGTACAATTAGAATAACTATCTAAGGTATATGTGTTAGAAGTAGGGAGTGCAGAAGTGATTAATATAGGTACAATTACAATAACTATCTATGGTACAATTAGAATAACTATCTAAGGTATATGTGTTAGAAGTAGGAGTGGAAGTGATTAATATAGGTACAATTACAATAACTATCTATGGTACAATTAGAATAACTATCTAAGGTATATGTGTTAGAAGTAGGGAGTGTGGAAGTGATTAATATAGGTACAATTACAATAACTATCTATGGTACAATTAGAATAACTATCTAAGGTATATGTGTTAGAAGTAGGGAGTATGGAAGTGATTAATATAGGTACAATTACAATAACATTCTATGGTACAATTAGAATAACTATCTAAGGTATATGTGTTAGAAGTAGGGAGTGCAGAAGTGATTAATATAGGTACAATTACAATAACTATCTATGGTACAATTACAATAACTATCTAAGGTATATGTGTTAGAAGTAGGCAGTGCGGAAGTGATTAATATAGGTACAATTACAATAACTATCTATGGTACAATTAGAATAACTATCTAAGGTATATGTGTTAGAAGTAGGGAGTGTGGAAGTGATTAATATAGGTACAATTACAATAACTATCTATGGCACCATAAGAATAACTATCTAAGGTATATGTGTTAGAAGTAGGGAGTGTGGAAGTGATTAATATAGGTACAATTACAATAACTATCTATGGTACCATTAGAATAACTATCTAAGGTATATGTGTTAGAAGTAGGGAGTGCTGAAGTGATTAATATAGGTACAATTACAATAACTATCTATGGTACAATTAGAATAACTATCTAAGGTATATGTGTTAGAAGTAGGGAGTGCGGAAGTTATTAATATAGGTACAATTACAATAACTATCTATGGTACAATTACAATAACTATCTAAGGTATATGTATTAGAAGTAGGGAGTGCGGAAGTGATTAATATAGGTACAATTACAATAACTATCTATGGTACAATTACAATAACTATCTAAGGTATATGTGTTAGAAGTAGGGAGTGTGGAAGTGATTAATATAGGTACAATTACAATAACTATCTATGGTACAATTAGAATAACTATCTAAGGTATATGTGTTAGAAGTAGGAGTTTGGAAGTGATTAATATAGGTACAATTACAATAACTATCTATGGTACAATTAGAATAACTATCTAAGGTATATGTGTTAGAAGTAGGGAGTGTGGAAGTGATTAATATAGGTACAATTACAATAACTATCTATGGTACAATTAGAATAACTATCTAAGGTATATGTGTTAGAAGTAGGGAGTGTGGAAGTGATTAATATAGGTACAATTACAATAACTATCTATGGTACAATTAGAATAACTATCTAAGGTATATGTGTTAGAAGTAGGGAGTGTGGAAGTGATTAATATAGGTACAATTACAATAACTATCTATGGTACAATTACAATAACTATCTAAGGTATATGTGTTAGAAGTAGGGAGTGCGGAAGTGATTAATATAGGTACAATTACAATAACTATCTATGGTACAATTAGAATAACTATCTAAGGTATATGTGTTAGAAGTAGGGAGTGTGGAAGTGATTAATATAGGTACAATTACAATAACTATATATGGTACAATTAGAATAACTATCTAAGGTATATGTGATAGAGGTAGGGAGTTCGGAAGTGATTAATATATGTACAATTACAATAACTAACTATGGTACAATTAGAATAATTATCTAAGGTATATGTGTTAGAAGTAGGGAGTGTGGAAGTGATTAATATAGGTGCAATTACAATAATTATCTATGGTACCATTAGAATAACTATCTAAGGTATATGTGTTAAAAGTGGTGAGCGCGGAAGTGATTAATATAGGTACAATTACAATAACTATATGTGGTACAATTAGAATAACTATCTAAGGTATATGTGTTAGAAGTAGGGAGTGCAGAAGTGATTAATATAGGTACAATTACAATAACTATATGTGGTACAATTAGAATAACTATCTAAGGTATATGTGTTAAAAGTAGTGAGTGCAGAAGTGATTAATATAGGTACAATTACAATAACTATCTATAGTACAATTACAATAACTATCTAAGGTATATGTATTAGAAGCAGGAAGTGCGGAAATGATTAATATAGGTACAATTATGGTACAATTAGAATAACTATCTAAGGTATATGTGTTAGAAATAGGGAGTGCGGAAGTGATTAACATAGGTACAATTACAATAACTATCTATGGTATAATTAGAATAACTATCTAAGGTATATGTGTTAGAAGTTGGGAGTGTGGAAGTGATTAATATAGGTACAATTACAATAACTATCTATGGTACCATTAGAATAACTATCTAAGGTATATGTGTTAGAAGTAGGGAGTGCAGAAGTGATTAATATAGGTACAATTACAATAACTATCTATGGTGCAATTAGAATAACTATCTAAGGTATATGTGTTAGAAGTAGGAGTGTGGAAGTGATTAATATAGGTACAACTACAATAACTATCTATGGTACAATTAGAATAACTATCTAAGGTATATGTGTTAGAAGTAGGAGTGTGAAAGTGATTAATATAGGTACAATTACAATAACTATCTATGGTACAATTAGAATAACTATCTAAGGTATATGTGTTAGAAGTAGGGAGTGTGGAAGTGATTAATATAGGTACAATTACAATAACTATCTATGGTACAATTAGAATAACTATCTAAGGTATATGTGTTAGAAGTAGGGAGTGCGGAAGTGATTAATATAGGTACAATTACAATAACTATCTATGGTACAATTAGAATAACTATCTAAGGTATATGTGTTAGAAGTACAGAGTGCGGAAGTGATTAATATAGGTACAATTACAATAACTATCTATGGTACCATTAGAATAACTATCTAAGGTATATGTGTTAAAAGTAGTGAGCGCAGAAGTGATTAATATAGGTACAATTACAATAACTATATGTGGTACAATTAGAATAACTATCTAAGGTATATGTGTTAAAAGTAGTGAGTGTGGAAGTGTTTAATATATGTACAATTACAATAACTATCTATGGTACAATTAGAATAACTATCTAAGGTATATGTGTTAGAAGTAGGGAGTGTGGAAGTGATTAATATTGGTACAATTACAATAACTATCTATGGTATAATTAGAATAACTATCTAAGGTATATGTGTTAGAAGTAGGAAGTGCGGAAGTGATTAATATAGGTAAAATTACAATAACTATCTATGGTACCATTAGAATAACTATCTAAGGTATATGTGTTAGAAGTAGGGAGTGTGGAAGTGATTAATATAGGTACAATTACAATAACTATCTATGGTACAATTAGAATAACTATCTAAGGTTTATGTATTAGAAGTAGGGAGTGTGGAAGTGATCGATATAGGTACAATTAGAATAACTATCTAAGGTATATGTGTTAGAAGTAGGGAGTGCGGAAGTGATTAATATAGGTACAATTACAATAACTATCTATGGTACCATTAGAATAACTATCTAAGGTATATGTGTTAAAAGTAGTGAGCGCGGAAGTGATTAATATAGGTACAATTACAATAACTATATGTGGTACAATTAGAATAACTATCTAAGGTATATGTGTTAGAAATAGGGAGTGCGGAAGTGATTAATATAAGTACAATTACAATAACTATCTATGGTACAATTACAATAACTATCTAAGATATATGTGTTAGAAGTAGGGAGTGTGGAAGTGATTATTATAGGTACAATTACAATAACTATCTATGGTACAATTAGAATAACTATCTAAGGTATATGTGTTAGAAGTAGGGAGTGTGGAAGTGATTAATATAGGTACAATTACAATAACTATCTATGGTACAATTAGAATAACTATCTAAGGTATATGTGTTAGAAGTAGGGAGTGCGGAAGTGATTAATATAGGTACAATTACAATAACTACCTATGGTACAATTAGAATAACTAAGGTATATGTGTTAGAAGTAGGGAGTGCGGAAGTTATTAATATAGTTACAATTACAATAACTATCTATGGTACAATTCGAATAACTATCTAAGGTATATGTGTTAGAAGTAGGGAGTGTGGAAGTGATTAATATAGGTACAATTACAATAACTATCTATGGTACAATTACAATAACTATCTAAGGTATACGTGTTAGAAGTAGGGTGTGCGGAAGTGATTAATATAGCTACAATTACAATAACTATCTATGGTACAATTAGAATAACTATCTAAGGTATATGTATTAGAAGTAGGGAGTGCGTAAGTGATTAATATAGGCACAATTACAATAACTTTCTATGGTACAATTAGAATAACTATCTAAGGTATATGTGTTAGAAGTAGGGAGTGCAGAAGTTATTAATATAGGTACAATTACAATAACTATCTATGGTACAATTACAATAACTATCTAACGTATATGTATTAGAAGTAGGGAGTGCGTAAGTGATTAATATAGGTACAATTACAATAACTTTCTATGGTACAATTAGAATAACTATCTAAGGTATATGTGTTAGAAGTAGGGAGTGCGGAAGTTATTAATATAGGTACAATTACAATAACTATCTAAAGGTATATGTGTTAGAAGTAGGGAGTGCGGAAGTTATTAATATAGGTACAATTACAATAACTATCTATGGTACAATTACAATAACTATCTAAGGTATATGTGTTAGAAGTAGGGAGTGCGGAAATTATTAATATAGGTACAATTACAATAACTATCTAGGGTATAATTACAATAACTATCTAAGGTATATGAATTAGAAGTAGGGAGTGCGGAAGTTATTAATATAGGTGCAATTACAATAACTATCTATAGTACAATTACAATAACTATCTAAGGTATATGTATTAGAAGTAGGGAGTGCGGAAGTGATTAATATAGGTACAATTACAATAAAGATCTATGGTACAATTACAATAACTATCTAAGGTATATGTATTAGAAGTAGGGAGTGTGGAAGTGATTAATATAGGTACAATTACAATAAAGATCTATGGTACAATTAGAATAACTATCTAAGGTATATGTGTTACAAGTAGGGAGTGTGGAAGTGATTAATATTGGTACAATTACAATAACTATCTATGGTATAATTAGAATAACTATCTAAGGTATATGTGTTAGAAGTAGGGAGTGCGGAAGTGATTAATATAGGTACAATTACAATAACTATCTATGGTACCATTAGAATAACTATCTAAGGTATATGTGTTAGAAGTAGGGAGTGTGGAAGTGATTAATATAGGTACAATTACAATAACTATCTATGGTACAATTAGAATAACTATCTAAGGTATATGTGTTAGAAGTAGGGAGTGCAGAAGTGATTAATATAGGTACAATTACAATAACTATCTATGGTACAATTAGAATAACTATCTAAGGTATATGTGTTAGAAGTAGGGAGTGCGGAAGTGATTAATATAGGTACAATTACAATAACTATCTATGGTACAATTAGAATAACTATCTAAGGTATATGTGTTAGAAGTAGGGAGTCCGGAAGTTATTAATATAGGTACAATTACAATAACTATCTATGGTACAATTACAATAACTATCTAAGGTATATGTATTAGAAGTAGGGAGTGTGGAAGTAATTAATATAGGTACAATTACAATAACTATCTAAAGGTATATGTGTTAGAAGTAGGGAGTGCGGAAGTTATTAATATAGGTACAATTACAATAACTATCTATGGTACAATTAGAATAACTATCTAAGGTATATGTGTTAGAAGTAGGGAGTGCGGAAGTTATTAATATAGGTACAATTACAATAACTATCTATGGTACAATTACAATAACTATCTAAGGTATATGTATTAGAAGTAGGGAGTGTGGAAATGATTAATATAGGTACAATTACAATAAAGATCTATGGTACAATTACAATAACTATCTAAGGTATATGTATTAGAAGTAGGGAGTGCGGAAGTGATTAATATAGGTACAATTATGGTACAATTAGAATAACTATCTAAGGTATATGTGTTAGAAGTAGGGAGTGCGGAAGTGATTAATATAGGTACAATTACAATAACTATCTATGGTACAATTAGAATAACTATCTAAGGTATATGTATTAGAAGTAGGGAGTGTGGAAGTGATCGATATAGGTACAATTAGAATAACTATCTAAGGTATATGTGTTAGAAGTAGGGAGTATGGAAGTGATTAATATAGGTACAATTACAATAACTATCTATGGTACAATTAGAATAACTATCTAAGGTATATGTGTTAGAAGTAGGGAGTGCAGAAGTGATTAATATAGGTACAATTACAATAACTATCTATGGTACAATTAGAATAACTATCTAAGGTATATGTGTTAGAAGTAGGGAGTGTGGAAGTGATTAATATAGGTACAATTACAATAACTATCTATGGTACCATTAGAATAACTATCTAAGGTATATGTGTTAGAAGTAGTGAGTGCGGAAGTGATTAATATAGGTACAATTACAATAACTATCTATGGTACAATTAGAATAACTATCTAAGGTATATGTGTTAAAAGTAGTGAGCGCAGAAGTGATTAATATAGGTACAATTACAATAACTTTCTATGGTACAATTAGAATAACTATCTAAGGTATATGTGTTAGAAGTAGGGAGTGCAGAAGTGATTAATATAGGTACAATTACAATAACTATCTATGGTACAATTAGAATAACTATCTAAGGTATATGTGTTAGAAGTAGGGAGTGTGGAAGTGATTAATATAGGTACAATTACAATAACTATCTATGGTACAATTAGAATAACTATCTAAGGTATATGTGTTAGAAGTAGGGAGTGCGGAAGTTATTAATATAGGTACAATTACAATAACTATCTATGGTACAATTAGAATAACTATCTAAGGTATATGTGTTAGAAGTAGGGAGTCCGGAAGTTATTAATATAGGTACAATTACAATAACTATCTATGGTACAATTACAATAACTATCTAAGGTTTATGTGTTAGAAGTAGGAGTGGAAGTTATTAAAATAGGTACAATTACAATATCTATGGTACAATTACAATAACTATCTAAGGTATATGTATTAGAAGTAGGGAGTGCAGAAGTTATTAATATAGGTACAATTACAATAACTATCTATAGTACAATTACAATAACTATCTAAGGTATATGTATTAGAAGTAAGGAGTGTGGAACTGATTAATATAGGTACAATTATGGTACAATTACAATAACTATCTAAGGTATATGTGTTAGAAGTAGGGAGTGTGGAAGTGATTAATATAGGTACAATTACAATAACTATCTATGGTACAATTAGAATAACTATCTAAGGTATATGTGTTAGAAGTAGGGAGTGCGGAAGTGATTAACATAGGTACAATTACAATAACTATCTATGGTATAATTAGAATAACTATCTAAGGTATATGTGTTAGAAGTAGGGAGTGCGGAAGTGATTAATATAGGTACAATTACAATAACTATCTATGGTACAATTAGAATAACTATCTAAGGTATATGTGTTAGAAGTAGGGAGTGCAGAAGTGATTAATATAGGTACAATTAGAATAACTATCTATGGTACAATTACAATAACTATCTAAGGTATATGTGTTAGAAGTAGGGAGTGCGGAAGTGATTAATATAGGTACAATTACAATAACTATCTATGGTACAATTAGAATAACTATCTAAGGTATATGTGTTAAAAGTAGTGAGTGCAGAAGTGATTAATATAGGTACAATTACAATAACTATCTATGGTACAATTAGAATAACTATCTAAGGTATATTTCTTAGACTTAGGCAGTGCGGAAGTGATTAATATAGGTGCAGTTACAATAACTATCTATGGTACAATTCCAATAACTATCTAAGGTATATGTGTTAGAAATAGGGAGTGCAGAAGTGATTAATATAGGTACAATTACAATAACTATCTATAGTACAATTACAATAACTATCTAAGGTATATGTATTAGAAGTAGGGAGTGCAGAAGTGATTAATATAGGTACAATTACAATAACTATCTATGGTACAATTACAATAACTATCTAAGGTATATGTATTAGAAGTAGGAGTGTGGAACTGATTAATATAGGTATAATTACAATAACTATCTTTGGTACAATTAGAATAACTATCTCAGGTATATGTGTTAGAAGTAGGAGTGGAAGTGATTAATATTGGTACAATTACAATAACTATCTATGGTACAATTAGAATAACTATCTAAGGTATATGTGTTAGAAGTAGGGAGTGTGGAAGTGATTAATATAGGTACAATTACAATAACTATCTATGGTACAATTAGAATAACTATCTAAGGTATATGTGTTAGAAGTAGGGAGTTCGGAAGTGATTAATATAGGTACAATTACAATAACTATCTATGGTACAATTACAATAACTATCTAAGGTATATGTATTAGAAGTAGGGAGTGCGTAAGTGATTAATATAGGTACAATTACAATAACTTTCTATGGTACAATTAGAATAACTATCTAAGGTATATGTGTTAGAAGTAGGGAGTGCAGAAGTTATTAATATAGGTACAATTACAATAACTATCTATGGTACAATTACAATAACTATCTAACGTATATGTATTAGAAGTAGGGAGTGCGTAAGTGATTAATATAGGTACAATTACAATAACTTTCTATGGTACAATTAGAATAACTATCTAAGGTATATGTGTTAGAAGTAGGGAGTGCGGAAGTTATTAATATAGGTACAATTACAATAACTATCTAAAGGTATATGTGTTAGAAGTAGGGAGTGCGGAAGTTATTAATATAGGTACAATTACAATAACTATCTATGGTACAATTACAATAACTATCTAAGGTATATGTGTTAGAAGTAGGGAGTGTGGAAGTTATTAATATAGGTACAATTACAATAACTATCTATGGTATAATTGCAATAACTAAGGTATATGTGTTAGAAGTAGGGAGTGCGGAAGTTATTAATATAGGTGCAATTACAATAACTATCTATAGTACAATTACAATAACTATCTAAGGTATATGTATTAGAAGTAGGGAGTGCGGAAGTGATTAATATAGGTACAATTACAATAAAGATCTATGGTACAATTACAATAACTATCTAAGGTATATGTATTAGAAGTAGGGAGTGCGGAAGTGATTAATATAGGTACAATTACAATAACTATCTATGGTACAATTAGAATAACTATCTAAGGTATATGTGTTAGAAGTAGGGAGTGCGGAAGTGATTAATATAGGTACAATTACAATAACTATCTATGGTATAATTAGAATAACTATCTAAGGTATATGTGTTAGAAGTAGGGAGTGCGGAAGTGATTAATATAGGTACAATTACAATAACTATCTATGGTACCATTAGAATAACTATCTAAGGTATATGTGTTAGAAGTAGGGAGTGTGGAAGTGATTAATATAGGTACAATTACAATAACTATCTATGGTACAATTACAATAACTATCTAAGGTATACGTGTTAGAAGTGGGAATGCAGAAGTGATTAATATAGGTACAATTACAATAACTATCTATGGTATAATTAGAATAACTATCTAAGGTATATGTGTTAGAAGTAGGGAGTGCAGAAGTGATTAATATAGGTACAATTACAATAACTATCTATGGTACCATTAGAATAACTATCTAAGGTATATGTGTTAGAAGTAGGGAGTGTGGAAGTGATTAATATAGGTACAATTACAATAACTATCTATGGTACAATTAGAATAACTATCTAAGGTATATGTATTAGAAGTAGGGAGTGTGGAAGTGATCGATATAGGTACAATTAGAATAACTATCTAAGGTATATGTGTTAGAAGTAGGGAGTGCGGAAGTGATTAATATAGGTACAATTACAATAACTATCTATGGTACAATTAGAATAACTATCTAAGGTATATGTGTTAACAGTAGTGAGCGCGGAAGTGATTAATATAGGTACAATTACAATAACTATCTATGGTACAATTAGAATAACTATCTAAGGTATATGTGTTAGAAGTAGGGAGTGCGGAAGTGATTAATATAGGTACAATTACAATAACTATCTATGGTACCATTAGAATAACTATCTAAGATATATGTGTTAGTACTAGGGAGTGCGGAAGTGATTAATATAGGTACAATTACAATAACTATCTATGGTACAATTCGAATAACTATCTAAAATATATGTCTTAGAAGTACGGAGTGTGGAAGTGATTATTATAGGTACAATTACAATAATTATCTATGGTACAATTACAATAACTATCTAAGGTATATGTATTAGAAGTAGGGAGTGTGGAAGTGATTATTATAGATACAATTACAATAACTATCTATGGTACAATTAGAATAACTATCTACGATATATGTGTTAGAAGTAGGAAGTGATTAATATAGGTACAATTACAATAACTATCTATGGTGCAATTAGAATAACTATCTAAGGTATATGTGTTAGAAGTAGGATTAATATAGGTACAATTACAATAACTATCTATGGTACAATTACAATAACTATCTAAGGTCTATGTGTTAGAAGTAGTGAGTGTGGAAGTGATTAATATAGGTACAATTACAATAACTATCTATGGTACAATTAGAATAACTATCTAAGGTATATGTGTTAGAAGTAGGGAGTGCAGAAGTGATTAATATAGGTACAATTACAATAACTATCTATGGTACAATTACAATAACTATCTAAGGTATATGTGTTAGAAGTAGGGAGTGCAGAAGTGATTAATATAGGTACAATTACAATAACTATCTATGGTACAATTAGAATAACTATCTAAGGTATATGTGTTAGAAGTAGGGAGTGCGGAAGTGATTAATATAGGTACAATTACAATAACTATCTATGGTACAATTAGAATAACTATCTAAGGTATATGTGTTAAAATTAGGGAGTATGGAAGTGATTAATATAGGTACAATTACAATAATTATCTATGGTACAATTACAATAACTATCTAAGGTATATGTGTTAGAAGTAGGGAGTGCAGAAGTGATTAATATAGGTACAATTACAATAACTATCTATGGTACAATTAGAATAACTATCTAAGGTATATGTGTTAGAAGTAGGGAGTGCATAAGTGATTAATATAGGTACAATTACAATAACTATCTATGGTACAATTAGAATAACTATCTAAGGTATATGTGTTAGAAGTAGGGAGTGCATAAGTTATTAATATACGTACAATTCAATAACTATCTATGGTACAATTACAATAACTATCTAACGTATATGTATTAGAAGTAGGGAGTGCATAAGTGATTAATATAGGTACAATTACAATAACTATCTATGGTACAATTACAATAACTATCTAAGGTATATGTATTAGACGTAGGGAGTGCAGAATTTATTAATATCGGTACAATTACAATAACTATCTATAGTACAATTACAATAACTATCTAAGGTATATGTATTAGAAGTAGGGAGTGCGGAAGTGATTAATATACGTACAATTACAATAACTATCTATGGTACAATTAGAATAACTATCTAAGGTATATGTGTTAGAAGTAGGGAGTGCGGAAGTGATTAATATAGGTACAATTCCAATAACTATCTATGGTATAATTAGAATAACTATCTAAGGTATATGTGTTAGAAGTAGGGAGTGTGGAAGTGATTAATATAGGTACTATTACAATAACTATCTATGGTACAATTAGAATAACTATCTAAGGTATATGTGTTAGAAGTAGGGAGTGCGGAAGTGATTAGTATAGGTACAATTACAATAACTATCTATGGTACAATTAGAATAACTATCTAAGGTATATGTGTTAAAAGTAGGGAGTATGGAAGTGATTAATATAGGTACAATTACAATAACTATCTATAGTACAATTACAATAACTATCTAAGGTATATGTATTAGAAGTAGGGAGTGCGGAAGTGATTAATATACGTACAATTACAATAACTATCTATGGTACAATTAGAATAACTATCTAAGGTATATATATTTGAAGTAGGGAGTGTGGAAGTGATTAATATAGGTACAATTAGAATAACTATCTAAAGGTATATGTGGTAGAAGTAGGGAGTGTGGAAGTGATTAATATGGGTACAATTACAATAACTATCTATGGTACAATTACAATAACTATCTAAGGTATTCTTGTAAGAAGTAGGGAGTGTGGAAGTGATTAATATAGGTACAATTACAATAACTATCTATGGTACAATTATAATAACTATCTAAGGTATATGTGTTGGAAGTAGGGAGTGCAGAAGTGATTAATATAGGTACAATTACAATAACTTTCTATGGTACAATTATAATAACTATCTAAGGTATATGTATTAGAAGTAGGGTGTGCGGAAGTTATTAATATAGGTACAATTACAATAACTATCTATGTTACAATTACAATAACTATCTAAGGTATATGTATTAGAATTAGGGGCAGCGGAAGTTATTAATATAGGTACAATTACAATAGCTATCTATGGTACAATTACAATAACTATCTAAGGTATAAGTGTTAGAAGTAGGGAGAAATTAGTGCTAGGAGTGATGAGTGTGAAAAAATAATAGAGTCAGGTTTTGTATGAATAAAGTAGAGGAAAAGGTGATAAGATGTAGGGAAGAAGAGTCAAGTCTTAGGAAGATAGAAGTTAGAGCATCTACAGTGTCAGAAGGTGGACAGATGCTGTTTCAGAGCTGTTTTGAAGGAGGAGATGTTACTGATAGTCCTGATAGCTAGTGGGAGTTCATTCCATAGTTTGGCAATAGAGGAGGAGTAGAGCATTTGACTTGCTGGGAGTTTTTGTTTGTCAACTTGCAAGAGAAATTAGTTATAAGATCTGAGCGATCTATTTGGGTAGTAGTGTGTTAGGACTGGAGATAGAACTGGGCAATCTGATGGATTGCATACAATTTTATGTGCTATGGTTAATTGCAGGTATATTAGCTGATGTGGGAGTTCAAGCCAATTGAGTGATTGTAAGGAAGAGCACTGATGGGATGAATATTTGGCATTGGTTGTGAATTTGGTGACTATTGTAACAGGACTCTAGCTTATTTTTTAGGGATAACTGGATATTGATGAGGAGTGGGGCACCATATAGGAGCGAAGGGATGAGGAAGGTATGGGCAAGAGTTTGTCTAGAAGAGCAGTTAAGAAATGTTTATGTCTATAAAGGGATCCTAGTTTTTGGTGTGCCTTTTTGCTAGAGTTTTGGACATGGAGATCAAAAGTAAGGTTTTCATCTAAGATGACTCCCAGTAGTTTTGTGTGGGGTATTACATCTATGGTGGTCTTGTTTTGAGAGTATATGATGAATTCAGTCTTATTTATGGAGGTAGTTTTCTTGGTGGTGAATACCAGCAGTTTGTTTTTTTGGGAGGGTTTAGAGAAAGGTGGTTATCTGTCATCCATGTTTTGGTGGAGTTGAAAGCATTCTGCATTGTATGCAAGAGCTCAATAACATAGTTAGCACAGCAGATTATGGCAGAGTCGTCTCCATATTCAGCTGCTGTACCATTAATAAGACAGTAGTGGAAGCTTTTGGTGAAAATACTAAACAGTAGGGGGCCTAATATAGAACCTTGGGGGAGACCTGTGGATGCACCAAGGAAATGAGAGAAATAGCCTTGCCATTTAGTAGATTGTTGTCTGTTATTTAGGTACCTGGTAAACCAATCTAAGGTCGAAGGGGTTACACTTACGTTTGTGAGTTTGGTGAGTAGCAGAGGGTGGGAAATAGTATTGAAGGCTTTAGAGAGGTCAAGTAATAGAGAAGATATGATTTATTCGGTATCTCGAGCTCGATTGACTGTATCCAAGAATGATATAAGTGCAGTAGTTGTGCTGTGGCCTGGCCTGAAACCATGCTGAGTGAGGGGAAAGAAGCTGGTTTTGAAGCAGATAGCTGAGAAGTTGTTTATGGATGCATTTCTCCAAGAATTTAGAAAGGGGGGGACAGAAAAACAATAGGTCTAAAGTTTGAAATATCTGTGTTGTTGCCACCTTTGTGGAGGGGTAGAATGAAATATCTTTTCCAGATAGTACGTACATAGGCCTCCTGGAGAGATCTGTCGATGAGTATGCTGACTGAATAGGCAATGGCTTTAGCAGACATCTGAAGGCATTCTGGGTGTAGGTTGTCGGGAGCATTAGAGCATGGTTTCAGTTTGATAAGCAGTTTTCTGACAATAACGGTAGGTATAGGAGAGAAAGAAAAGGTGGGTAGGGGGAGATATTATTTTGTGTGGTGGGCTTTGGTGGGCCGTAGTTACTGTCATTACTGATTTGGTGAAAGGTTGCATGCGAGGCTTGATATTGTATTGATGAAATGAGAGTTGAAGAGGGAGGCTATTTCACTAGGTGTTTTGTCTGGATGTGGACAGGGGTTGGCTTTGGAACCAGGGTTTAGCAGAGATGAAATATTGTTTTAAAATTTCTTTGGGCTTTGTTTATGATTCTTTTGCAGGCCAAGGTAGTGTGCTTTTCTGTCAGTGTTAACTAGCCATTTTGATTGATTGCATAGCTACCTGAATTGTAGGAGATCATAGGGATTTTTGGTTATATGCCATTTTTCCAAGCTTTGTCTCTATCAGCCATGACTTGTTTGGTAGATCTGGTAAGCCATACAGCATGATTAGTTTTTACTCTCTTTTGTCTTATATGGGCAAGTATATTTAGGATGTCCAGGAAAGTAGAGTTAAATAGCCTGGGAATTGTTATGGCTAGGCTTGTATAGGCCCTAGGGCTGATAGCCTAGTACCAACCTATGAACCTATGAACCTAAGAACTCAACAGCTTCATCAAGGGGAAGAACTTTTAATATATTCCAGTTGATTTTTATCAAGGTTTCATTTAGGGTTGTAGGATTGAAATTAACTAGATTTATTGCATTTTAGATTGATGCTGACATGGTGTTTGAGTGTTTTTGTGAAGTATATAGGCTGGGAGGTGGTCACTGATACCAGAGGAGAGAGTGCCTGCTGCTGAAATTTTGGTTAAGTCAGAGACTAGTATCCAATTAAGTATTGAGCCACCCTCATTGATTTTGTTCGGTGTGGTTATGTCTGTAATTAGCTGAGTGAAGTTAGAAAGAATGATATTAAGTAGAGGGGATTGATTTGAGATATTTGATTTTTATATTGTTTGATATCCAGGCAAGAATGTCTTCTAGCAAGAAAATGTCATCGCCTGGGGGAATGTATATAGCTCTGATGCAGAGATTCTTGGAATTATGCAATCTTAAGAATGATATTAGTATCTGCTGTGAAAAAATGTGGAATTGGGTTGGAATAAGCAACAATTGTGTAGGTACTTGAGTAGAGTATGGCAATACCGCCTCCTCTTTTATGTGGTCTTTCACCCCTTAGACAACTGTAGCCTGGGGGAAGGAATTCAGTGTATTTTACGTATGGTTTCAACCAAGTTTCAGTTGCTGCTGTTATGTCTGGTTTATTTAGTGTTATCCAGGCATGGAATTCTGGTAATTTGTTTCCTACACTTTGCAGGTGGAGGGTTGTAATATTAAGTGTTTTGTATGAGTTGGAAAGGCTAAAAGTACAAGGTTCAGGTCCGGGATTTGGGTGGATGTCTCCACACTGGCTTAGTTGGATTGGATATGAGGGTGGTTCAGGGGTGGCCAAATTCTTTTCAGGCCGTTGTTGAGAGGTATATTATATTTGGCATATAGTAGTGTGTTTGGTGTGAATAGGCTGGGAGATATGTCAGAGTAACTATAGAGAGGTAAGGATTGGGTGTGAGTTATACAAGACCTGAGTGGTGTGAAGGAAATATGTAGTGATGTTATGTGAGATAGAATACAGAGACATAGGACCAGGGAGAGGAGAAGGGGAAGGGGAGAACTGGTATGAGACATAATGGATTGGGAGAGGAAATAAGAAAGCAATAGTAGCAAGGAATATTTGTGATGAGAAACTGTATTTAATTATTTATTTATTTATTTTACATTTGTTTACCGGGAGAGACCAACTGGGCATAAAACCCTTTTTCAGCGGAGGCCCGGGGAGAAAAGCAGCATTGTTAGTAGATCATTTTGTTAGTAGAAAAAATCTTTTAAACAAAGACAATCACTTTTTTCTAATGTTCTCTGTTAAACAAAGTATTGCTAAAAGCCAAATAGATGTACGTAGGCAAGGGCTGAGGAAACAGTAAGGGTGTTAGTGATTATAGAAGAGATAAGAAGATTGGGATGGAGGTGTTGATTGGTTGCTGGATTTGGATGGGAGGGGTCTTGCAAAGTATAAATATAATTGATTTAGGGGTGGGTGAGAATGGGCGTAGGGTAGGGGAGCAGAGTGAGCACGAACGCGTAGTGAGGGCAAACGGAGTGGGCTGGCCCAGGCAAGGTGGAGACTGGCTCAGAAAACCAATCAAAAATGCACCTAAGTTAGAGAGAAACCACAAGCTGAGGTGGAAAAGCAGGATAACAGAGAAAGAAACAGTGATAGAGGGGAATTGGAAAAGAGACTAGAGGAGGTATGGACAGTGCTGGAGGAGTGTGGAGAGGGGACAGAGTGCAGCAGACCCAACAGGCGAGAGGGAAGTAGAGTAGGTAGTAGGGCTATAGGACACAAAGAGTATGCACTTAGATAGTGCAGTAGAAAGAGAAATAAAGAAGGAAGGATAGGGCACAAATAGAACAGACTTGACAGCTTAGATTAGGAGGGACTGGAGGAGGTCTGTGGTGATGTATGAAGGACCATTGGAATAGAAGAGAAAACAAGTTTCCAGTTAGAAAGGTGGTACAATTTGAGACTTAAACATACAATACAGTGTGTGTACATACATTAACTAGCAGTAGCGCAGATAATAGTTTGGAGTGTCCGGCAGAAGGTGAGATGTGATTCCCTTCTGGAGTGGCGTTTGAGGATTTGATGTTACTTATTTTCCATACAAATTCTGGCAGACTATCAGTGAGGGGGAAGTCAAGAATGAGTGGGCTACATTAACTTTGAAATGGTAGTAGCACAGTTAATAGTTTGGAGTGTCCTCCAGGAGGTGAGATGTGATTCCCTTCTGGAGTGGCATTTGAGGATTACAAAACTGAATGAATAAATGCATTGAATGAATGGATACATTTTAAACAACCCAACATTTAAGCTTTTCATTCAAAGAACTGAAAATTAGGATCAAACCAGACTTCATTGTAATCAATGCCTCATTAAGCTGAATATGATTGTTTTCACTTCTGCTGGCAACTATTGTTTAATCCACTCTGTCCAGGATAAAAAATGCTTAATACATAGGCAAGGATGATAGACAGAAGTTTAGCAAAATGTTATATGCAAGCTGATTAAGTCAATACCCTCTTACCACATACTGTGTCAGGGGGCTGACCAGAATATCTAACTATTTTTAAAGTTTTAGTCAACCTTTTATTTCATGTGATGAGACTGAAATATGTGGAATACACACACACACACACACACACACACACACACACATATATATATATATATATATATATATATATATATATATATATATATATATATATGATTTAATATAATCTAAGTGCCCATTTTATGGGCCTGAAACAGAAATGGACAAGTATGAAAAATAATTACAGTGAAATCTGAGTTGAACCACACATATTAGCTGGCCAGGTAGCAAGTTGTAAAAACAGAAACTGACATGAGGAAGCACATTTGTTTGAATGACCATCTAATCCAACTACAAGCTACAAAAACCCTAAGCCTGGCACATTTGGCTTAGGTTATGCTTATATAAACTTGAATAACAAGATGGTATAAAGCACAGATGTGTGGCCTCTAGTTTATAGCTGCAGTCAATGTTATGTACAATTCATTTCTATAACTGAAAGGAAAACAGTTATGCACTACAAAGGTAGGCAGGAAATGATCACAAATGAAGGACTACAGTCTAAATAGGTTAAGTGACTGAAACCAATCAGTATGACGACAGGGCAGAGGGACAGCCTGCACTGAATGCCTTCTAGATCAATCAACCTAACTTTAGTGTAAGCCAGAGGCAGAAACACACTGGTATGCACCGATAAAGTATAGACATGCAGTGGACTCCTTGTAAATACAGGGAATATTCAAAATACACTGAATAATTCATATGGAAACTAAGTGAAGAGATCATGAAACACCTATCACTACCCATAACACATCAGACTCTATGGTAGATTTATGGATATCTTGGAAAAACTAATTTAAAAATGAGGAGAAATCTCACTCACATACTGAAATAATGGGCCATGCTAAGTGCAGTAAAAACAAGCAACCTGTAAAAAAGAAACACAGACCACTAAACATTGCATCACTGAAAGCTTAAAACATGTATTAAAAATATACTAAATGTATAATTACTATGTATTTGTTCTATCAGCAATTACATTCATCAAAATAAATGACATCAGTTAATTTAATCAGTTCAAGTGATAACCTGCCAGACATAAAAATGTACACTTATTTGCCATGTCCAGCATCTGCAAGTAAGTAATAAGTAAAGTTCACAAAATCTTTGATGAGAAATCTTCATCTACAGAGATGATTGTTTTCCGGATGAGCACCACAAAAAGCTTACTCACTACCCAAACAACAAAACATAACATTTAGCTTTAACACTTTATATATATATATATATATATATATATATATATATATATATATATATATATATATGTATTTATGTGTGCACGTGTGTGTGTGTATATATATATATAGATAGATAGATATATATATATATATATATATATATATATATATATATGTATTTATGTGTGTGTGTGTGTGTATATATATATATATATATATATATATATATATATATATATATATATATATAGGTCTACTTCAGAAGACTGAAAAAAAAAAGACTGAAAATTCAAAATACTGAATGATGGAATTTGCCCCTTCTCCACAGTTATGCGATCTTGGACTTGGTATAGATAGTTAGGGGGTTGGGGGGCCTAGCCCCCTGCAATAAAATGTGTTCAGTATTTTTAGTTTTCAGTCTTTTGGGATTCAGTCTTTTGGTTTGTTAGTCTTCTGAAGTAGACACACACACATACACACACACACGCACACATTTATTCATTTATTTATTTTATTTATTTCTTTAACATTTGTTTACCAGGAAATTCCAACTGGACACAGGTCCTTTTTCAGCGGAGGCCTGGGGAGAAAAGCTCCATGAGTAACAGTAAATTTTCATGCACACATTACAATAATCAATAAAGGATAAAGTAAACAAAATGTAGTATACATAAGAACATACAAATTTGTTACATCTTGACAACAAAACATATGCTTTGAACATAGCTAGTAGTATTTGTAGGTATGACTTATGTCAAGATATAAGGTTAAGTCAGGTGGGTAGGAACAAAGGATTATACATATATCTGTATATCTGTGTGTGTGTGTGTGTGTGTGTGTGTGTGTGTGTGTGTGTGTGTGTGTGTGTGTGTGTGTGTGTGTGTGTGTAAAAACAATGACAGAGAAAGATGGGGAGTACTATTTCTTTATTCAGTATTGTATAGACACTTGAGGGGGCTCTATGCATGCCTTCCATGCCATTAGAGAGCCAATTTTCCTATATCCCCAGAATCTCTTCAAGTCGGATAGTTCTACAAATAAAAGAACAGTGACCTAAATCTTCACCAACAGATAAACAAAATGCGACTGAGTGACAAGCTTCATCATGCAGCACCCCCTCACCTCCGGAACATGCTGCTCCTGCAGATTAAGCGGGGTCATACACTATCGTACTTCAGACTGGACTCAGATTATTGGATGAGCGCCAACATATTAATTTCAGGCTTGACAATCCTACCCCTCTTAAAAAATGGGGTATGGCCAAAAGGTGAGTACTGGCAAAACATAAATGGTCACAAGAATCAATTGCCTTCATATTCCCATGAATACTATAAAAAATAAAACAGGTAAAATGTATATAGAAGAGGGTCTGATCTAAACACAGAATCTTTGAAACTCTGCCTTTAAAATATAATACTATATTTTAAAAACCTTAATATTATATGCCACATCACAATCAGCTAAAATTCATCAACAGAGATTCAGGGGGCAGCCCTAGCAGATGAACACACATACACAAACACAGATAACACAGAGATACACACACAAATAAAATCTTATTTAGGTACATAAATGCTTATCCCAATCGCCAGCAAAAGCAAAACAGAAGGAGTAGATGCCAAATAAGCATGAAGGTGAATACAAATCCAGCCTCTCAGAAAGAAATTACTCATCCCAACATAGTATGTATGTATGTATATATGCATGTATTTATTTATTTATGGGCATTTGTTTACCAGGATAGTCCAAGGGGCCATTAAGAGCCCATTTTCAGTGGAAGCCCGAGGAGAAAAGCTCCATAAATAAAGTGCATATAACAAATATGAACAATTAGTTAAATTCTACATAGCAAATACAGTAATAAGCAATTTAAATCCAAGAGATTCTTATACATACATGAATATTAAACATTTGAAGAAATTTACAAGATAAATAAGCTATGCTGCGAAAGGTAAACACTCCAAACTTTAAAAAAAGATTGCATTACACTCCCCTACCACTGTGACTGAGTTCTTAAATGAGTTGAAGTCCATAGATGTTCCACAACAAATAGACTCAAAGTAAAAGAGTTTTAAAGGTAGAAAAATCTCAATCACCTGCTGAAATAACTGTTCACACAAAATGCACTAAAATCTGTCTATTTATTTTATTTATTTATTTGCAGTTGGTTTACCAGGATAGTCCATTGGGCCAAGATGAACCCGTTTTCAATGGAGTCCTGGGGAGAAAAGCTCCAGAAACAAGGTTACATAGTTTTAGATATATAATACATTATTAACAAACAAATTACACAGTTGGTGCATCATACTGGTGATGACTGTTACCGTTGGTACATACTATAGAAGTGATTCAGATTGCATTATTTACAGAATTCAAATTGCAGTATTTACAGAATTGTACAGATTACTGTTTGCAGATTACTGTTTGAACACACATAATCAATGGAACATTACAGGTGGTACCTACTGTAAAGGTAATTCATGTTTCAGTATTTACACATTAAGAGTATATCTTTCAAGTGACATTACTGATGAAATCGCCTAGGCATTTTGAGTTAGGTTGCTAGGTAAGGGATACAAAAATTATTTTGATTTGAGATTAGGCAGCTAGTTAAAGGATGCAAGTTACTACAATAGGAGAGGCAGATACAAGGAAGCTTATTAGCAGGAGGAGGAAGGAAGTAAGGCGGTCTTGAATTATGAAGGGTGAGTGCAAGAGCATTGAATTATGAAGGGTGGGTGCAAGAGCATTCCCACTGGGTTAGTAGATGAGAGTAAAGAGATTTTTTGAATGTAAAGTGGTTGAAGGTGGTACGAATAGCTGGAGGTAGGGAGTTCCAGAGACGTGCTAAACTATAGGATAGGAGATTTTTACCTGGGGACGTAATGGTATGTATAGTTCAAGTAGGTTCTGGTTATTGGTTCTGAGTTCTCTGTTGGGGGGGTGCATTTTAAAAGCAGGGGAAAGAGATGGACAAAGGAAGGGTTTAGAGATGAGCTTGTGGGCAAGAGTGAGTTGGGAATAGATGAGTCGGTTGGGTAGTTATAACCATACTAGTTTGTGGAGAGAAGAACAATGGTGAGTAGATGCTTTGTGGCCATTAGCGAATTTAGCTATTTTATTGTAGCATGAGGAAAGTTGTGTTTTGAGGGAAGTTTGTAGGTTAGTCAGGAGTGGGGATCCATATAGAAGAGAGGGAATAAGGAATGTGGAAGAGACAGTGATTTTAGTAGAGGGTGTAAGGAAATGATTTTGTCGGTAGAGCATGCCTAGTTTTTGATGAGTTTTTTTGATATTTAGTTTTATGTAGGAGTTGAATTTAAACTGACTATCGATTTGAACCCCAAGTAACTTAGTCTCTGGCACCAATTCCAAGGATGTGTTATTGTTACAGGTGATTAAGAAAGAGTTTGGGTTGACAGAGATGTGTTTAGAGGGAGTAAATACCATTAATTTGGTTTTAGAGGCATTTAATGCTAGGTGGGTTTTTTTCATCCATTGTTCAGTGATAGAGAATGCATCTTGTGTAAGTTTGTGGAGTACTGGGATGGATGTGGCAGAGCAGATAATAGTTGAATCATCTGCATATTGAATAATATTAGAGAATGGGATAGAATTACGGAAATCATTTATGAAGATGTTAAATAGTAGAGGACCCAATATGGAGCCTTGGGGGACCCCAGTTGGAGTGCCTAGGAATGAGGAAGTGGCTTTTTTCCATTTAACAGCTTGAGATCTATTAGATAAGTAACTAGAGAACCAGTTTAATGAGGAAGGACATAAGTTAAGTTGGGAGAGTTTATCAAGGAGTAGTTTATGAGAGATAGTGTCAAAGGCTTTTGAGAGGTCCAGTAGTAGGGTAGAAACAATCTGTCCAGAGTCCCTGGCCTTGTTTACGGTTTCAAAGAAGGAGAGGAGGGCTGTCATAGTACTATGGCCGGGTCTGAAGCCATGCTGGGTTGGAGTCAGCAGGTGATTGTCTAAGAGATAAGGAAGGAGCTGCAAATGGATACACTTTTCAAGGAGTTTAGAAATGGGAGACAGAATAGCTATGGGACGGAAGTTTGTAGTATCATTATTATTGCCACCTTTACGCAAAGGTATGATAAAGGCCTTTTTCCAGATTTGGGGTACTTTGCTTTCTTGGATCGAGCAGTTAATTAGTATACTAATAGGGTAGGCAATGGTTTCAGCTGCTATACTAAGAAAGTATGAAGGAATATTGTCTGGGGCATTAGAGCAAGGCTTTAGTTTCTGGATCAGTTTTTTTATGGTAAATGTGGGGATAGGTTTTAGTGAGAAAGTAGGAGAAAGGGGGGTGAGGTATTAGAGGGTGGTGGTCTAGGGGAGGGAAAGAGAGAGGTAGTCGGAGTGGAGGGAGGGGTATGGGAGGATTGGGGTGAGGCTGGGGATGTGGCGGTGTCAGTGAATGATGAGGTTAGCTTGGAAATAGAGTTTATAAAAAAAGAGTTGAATTGTGTAGCCAAGTCAATGTCAGAAGCAGTGGGGGTCTGGGCTGGGGTTGGCTGTTTTGCCAGGATTGATAAGGGTAGAGATTCCTTTCCAGAATTTTTGAGGATTTGTTTTATTAGTATTTTGGAGTATAGAAAAGTAGTTTTGTCGATCTTTAATAACAAGCCTTTTTACTTTGTTTCTGAGTGTTTTAAATTCATTATGGGTGAGTGGGGATTTATTTTTATGGTAAAGTGTCCAGGCCTTATCTCTATGTCGCATGGCTGTTAGTGTGTCTTTGGTTAACCAGGGGGTAGTTTTTAGTTTTATCCTTTTAGTCCTTATGGGAGCACGGTAGTCTAGAAGGTTCAGGAAGGTTGTGTTGAAATGGGCCACGGCATTGTCTAGGGGTAAAGCTTTTAGGATGTTCCAGTCAACTAGTTTGAGAGAGTCAGAGAAAGCTATTGGGTTGAAGTTTTTATGGTTGCGGGTAGTAATGTAGTTATGAGTTCTCTGTAAAGGCGCTTGTAGTCGATATGTGAAGATAGGTAGGTGGTCACTAAGGGAGTCTGGAAGGGTACCACTGTCAGAGAAGTAATGAGGGTGAGAGACTAGAATCCAGTCTAGAATGCTACCCTTGGAGAGAGCTTTTGAGGGGCGAGTTATGTCGTTAATTAGTTGTGAGAAGCTGTAAAGGTTGATATTGAGTGGGTTTAAGGGAGAATGAATGGCTGACCAATTGATATTGGTGTCACCCAAAATTATGATTTTATTGTTAATGTTGGTGGAGAGCCAGTAAAGAATATTCTCTAGTGTGGTAATATTGTCACCAGGGGGAATGTAAAGGAAGGCTATACATATATGCTTGTATTTATTGACTTGGAGTAGTGATAGGAGTAGTTCAGCATTATTAAAAATGGGGATGGGTTTGTTATAAGGGGTGACTGAAAAGGAGGATGAGTATAGTAAGGCAACCCCGCCTCCTTTTTTTTGGGTCTGTCTTTTCTGATGATTGAGTAATTTGGTGGTATAATTTCATGATCCTTTATCTGGGGTTTTAACCAAGTTTCAGAGATAGATAGGCTATCGGGTTTATTATGTGTGAGCCAAGCATGAAGGATTGGTACTTTGTTGACTATACTTTGGGAGTTTAGAGACGTGAATAGTATGGATTTATCTGTATTGATAGAGATGGAGGGGCCTGGGTTGGGGTGGATATCTCCTGATATTAGTGAGGTAATTAGATAAAGGGTCAGGTTGGACAGATATTTGGACTGCTTAAAGTTTAGGTTGGTCTTTATTATGTGAGTAAGGGGTTTGTTAGCAACTATGGTATTAAGGTTAATTTGAGTGTTGATAAGTTTATAAGTAAAGAAAAGATGGTTTTGTATAGGATAAATATGTGGAGATATTGTGGTGTGTGCTTTTAAAGGAGGTGAGTTGAGATGTATTGTTATGTGGAAGGCCTGTGAGTGGTTAAAGTATTTGGGCTGGGTGAGGTAGTGAATGTAGACTATACTGAGGAGAAGTTGTAGTAGAGTATAGGAGGATATAGGTTTTGGGAGCATTGTGAAGATAGGTCTGAAAGGTAGAGGATGTAGATGGTAGTAAGCAGTTGGTAGGTTATAGCAAGTAAGTTTAGGAGGGTTCTGTGTACTGGAGGTAGTTATGTGACTAAGTACTTGTGGAAGGAGGTTAGGTTATAGAAAGTAAGTTTAGGAGAGTCCTGTGTACTGGAGGTAGTTATGTGTCTGAGTAATTGTGGGAGGAGGAATATAGTAAGGTTTATATGGGTGGAGTAAGGGGGGTGTAGGCTTGAGTAGAGGAGACTAATTGGTGGGATAGGGTTTTCTAGGGGGAGGAGTGCTGGTTAGAGTGGGTGTGGGAGGGAGTGGCTATAGAGAGAGTAATGGAGTATAATTGGATAGGTGATATCGTAGGTGTGGTTGTGGAGGTATAAATATAGATGTAGTGGGGGCGGGTGAGAATTGGGGGCAGGGTAGGGGAGCGGAGTGAGCCCGTAGGGCGAATGGAGCGGAAAGAGCCAAGGAAGACAGAAGAGGGCGAGAAACTATCAGTAGAACTGCTAAGTGGAGAAGGTGAGTACAAGGGACCGGTGATTAGTGGGGTGGAGTAGCAGCGAGCTTTAGAGGAGGGAGAGAGAGAGAGAAAGATAGAGAGTTAAAGCATGTAGAGATACCGGGGAGAAGAGTAAAAGAAATGGAAGTCAGGAAATAGTGGGGAGAGTAAGTCACCTAGTGGACATATGCTGATTGCACATATGGTTTCACCAGGGAAGAATCGCAAGGCTGGGTTATATTATGGGAAGAGAGTCTGGTAGAGCAGAAAGTGGCACGGAGGGGGCTAATATTGGAGATACAGGGCTAGTTAGCATTTGGCTGCTGGGTTTCCTGGCAAGGGAGCATGCTGAGTACCAAGCAGGGCTTTAGGATTCTTAATAATACAGGTTTAGCAGCTGTTGTGTCAACCTGTAAAAAATTAAATATTTACTACAAAGAATGAACTCACATAAAGTATAAAACATTGTAAGAAAAAATACAACAAATGCACAGTTCCTCCTTCTTTACACCTTCAGCAGTTACTTATACAAGGCATTATTCATTATAGCAGCCATCTTTTTACTTAGCTGATTGCTTTTCTAGATATCTTCTACAAATATGTGCCCACTAGCTCATGAAACAAAAATACACATTATCTCTAACACTTACTTCAGCTGGACCCAACTTCAGAAGTTTTGAAGCACTCTTTTTATGAAGCCGACTTTATAAACAAGCTTTGCTACAAAAGGTAAACACTCCAAATATTTTAAAAACGTATAGCATTAACCTGCCCTCCCACTGTGACTGAGTTCTCAACTGAAATAAAGTCCATAGAAGTTCCACAAATACCAGAACTGAGTGGAAAAAAATTACTTGATCTCTTACAAAAGAATACCCCCAACCAATCAAAAAAGTAAACCTCAAAATATTGTTTTGCAACACGTTACAGCGAGTAAAGTCCTACAGTCAGTATGTTGTGAGAGTACATTGCACCTTACTTAACGAATTAAAAAAAATAAAAACATTAATAAATGAATATATTTTAAACTGCCCACAGTTTAAGCTTTACTAGCCATTTTCACTTCAGTTGGGGCCTATTGTTTAATTTCCTGGTCCAAGACTTTGAGCTATTAACATATAGTTAAGGATGATGACAGCAACCTTAGAATAATTCACATGCAGACTAATAAAATTGCCCTCACCACATACTGTGCCAGGGGATGACTAGAATCCAGTTATTTCTTATAATCTCAGTCAACATTTTATCTTCAAGCAACTTTTTTGTGGAGATTCTAATATACAGAAAATGCTACAACAATAAATAAATAAATAAATAAAATAAATATCAAACAACAAAAAAGTGCATGCAAGTTTAAGTTCCCAACTTATAAGCCTGTAATACACTTGGAAGAGGTATGGGAACATTACATAGACAATCTATCAGCTGATACGGAGGAGAGCTTTAGGGAAAAAAACTTTTCAGTGAGGAGAAGTACAGTAATTTGAATGACTATTTTGTCCCACTACAAGAACCAAAACATTTTAGCATGTATGTTGGGATGGGCTGGAGTGAGCTTACCAAAACTGCCATTAACTGAAGCAAAGACCAACCTGGGGTATTATTTTGCCATCATCGTCTTTCCAGTGACCATTTAAGAATGTTATCTTCCTGCAATTCATTGATCAGTCCATGCACAAGTTTATGTATAATGCATAACCATACATACATGACATATTTATGGAGCAGATATACAGCATCTGCACTAAGAAAAAAACATAGTGATGAGAAATGTTTCAAAACAGTCTAATGGGAACATGCAGTTTGGGAAGAAGAAATGATTTCTTAAGCATGTCTAATTATTTCATTTGTAACCACAATCCATTTAGGTCCTATGAACTATGAAAGCATGTATAAGAGGTAACGTGAAAGAAAGAATGTCTTGGAAATGAGAATTAATGCCATAAATGAATTAAAGAAAAACATTGGCTATGATCAGAAATGCCCATCAATAGGTTGCTCTCCCTCTAGCTTTCCTTCAGGAATCCATTCATAGTATCATAGTAGAATACTAGGCTACTGACCCAAAGCCTTGTTGCTAATAAAACTTGATAGGAATCTGTTCTCAAAGGCTGTGTGTGTATGTGTGTGTGTGTGTGTGTGTGTGTGTGTGTGTGTGTGTGTGTGTGTGTGTGCACACACACACACACACACACACACACACACACACACACATACATTTTATTTATTTATTTGCAGTTTGTTTACCAGGATGGTCCACTGGGCCACGTAGACCCCGTTTTCAATGGAGTCCTGGGGAAAAATGCTCCAGAAAATAAAATATTTTAAGTTACAACAATTATAGAACTGCAAAATTACAAAACTTACAGATTAGTAAATGAGAGTTAGAAAAAATGCAAGGTAACAACAGTTTAAATAAAACTGGCATCTGAGGGCAAATGCATGAAAAATATTTTCAAACAAATTAAGCGACTACAAACGTTTGATAATTCTTGTAGAAATTATAAGTGTATAGGAGGCAATTAGCAGATATGTTTGGTATAGCGATAAGTCAAGGAAGTTATGAAGGGTGGGAGCAAGAGCATTCCCATTGTGAGATTAAGTGTGAGGGGAGGAAAGTTTTGGAGATACAGAGACTGTTTGTGGTACGGATAAGAGGTGGGAGAGAGTTCCAGTCACATGCTAGGCAGAAGGATAGAAGACGTTTCCCTGGAGGGCGGGCAGACTTATGTAGTTCTATTAGATTTTGGAAGTTGGATCATAGGCATCTGTTAGGAAGGTGCATTTGAGTGGCAGAGAGAGGGACTAAAAATAAGTTTGTGTGCTTGGATGAGTTGAATGTAGGTAAGATAATTGGGCAGCTCAAGCCAGTTCAGTTGGCGCAGGGAGATGCAGTGATCGATATCTGATCTGTGGCCAGTTGCGAATTTTGAAATTTTGTATTAACAGGAGGAAAGTTTTGATTTGAGTGAGGTTTTCAGGTTAGTGAGGACAGAGGCTCCATACAGGAGGGAAGGGATAAGGTATGTGTTAGCAAGAACAAGCCTGGTGGAGGGAGAGATGAAATGGTTGTGGCGGTAAAGCATGCCACGTTTCTTGTGAGTTTTTTTGATGTTTACATGTAGATAGGTATCGAAATTTAGTTGGTCGTCAATGAGGATTCATAATAGTTTAGCAGTGGAGACTGTTTCAAGAGGAGTGTTATTTTGGCTTGTGACAGAGAATGAGTTTTTGTCTAGGGTAATGCTTTTAGAAGGGGGAATATCATTAGTTTGGTCTTGGTAGCATTCAGTGCTAGGTGGTTGTCTAGCATCCATTGTTCAGTTGAGGAGAAAGTGTCTTGGGTTAATTTTGTTAATGAGGAAATAGAGGTAGCAGAGCAGATTATAGTGGCCTCGGCATATTGGATGAGGTTGGCATTAGGGATGGCATGGTAGGAGTCATTAATGAAAATATTGAATAGAAGGGGACCTAGAATTGAGCCCTGGGGCACACCTGTGGGAGTGTTTAGGAATGGTGAAGTATTTTTTTTTTCTACTTAACTGCTTGTTGCCTATTTGATAGGTAACTGGTGAACCAGTTAATAGAGTGGGATAGATATAGTTTAGTGAGTTTAGTAAGGAAAAGATTGTGAGAGATGGGGTTGAAAGCCGTAGAGAGGCCTAAGAGGAGGATGGATACAATACGACCAGAGTCTCGGGCTTTGCTTATGGTTTCAAGGAAGGCAAGGAGAGTGGTGGTGGTGCTGTGGCCAGGTCGGAATCCATGCTGGGTGGGAGTGAAAAGGTTATTATTTATAAGGCAGGGTAGAAGTTGTAGGTGGATGCATTTTTCAAGAAGTTTTGAAATAGGGGATAGGATAGTGATGAGATGGAAATTAGAGATGTCATTACTATACAGGCTTTTTTCCAGAGCTGGGGGACATGGCATTCTGAAATAGATTGATTTATTAGGATGGAGATAGGGAAGGCAATGGCTTCTGAAGCTATCTTTAGGAAGTAGGATGGTATTTCATCAGGGGCACTGGAGCAAGGTTTCAATTTTAGAAGAAGTTTTTTTATTGTAGAGATAGGGATAGGGTTTATGGAGAAGGGGGGAGGTTGGGAGCTAGAGGTACTGGGGAGGAATGGGAGTAAGGAGGTTATTTGGGGGAAGCAGGATTATTAGTGAATGAAAATGTAAGTTTAGATATGGAGTCAAGAAAGAATGAGTTGAATTGAGTAGCTAATTCCAAGTTAGAGGCATTTTGGTCGGGGCAGGGGTTTCTTTTTTACCTGGGATAAGGAGAGGAGATTCCCTCCCAAAATCTTTTAGAGTTATTGTTATGATTTGTTTGGAGTGTGGAAAAATAGGCTTTGCAGTCTGAGAAAATAAAGTTTTTTTACTTTGTTGCAAAGTGTTTTGTATTCTATAATGGAAGTAGTAGTTTTAGTTTTATGGTAGTGTTTTCAAGCTTTATCATGGAGTCGCATGGTAGCTAAGGTATTCTTAGTTAGCCAAGAAACAGAGTTACTTTTTATGAGTTTAGTTTTCCAGGGAGCAAAGGAATCTAGCAGGTTTAAGAAGGCTGAATTGAAGTAAGTAATAGCATTTTCCAGGGATAAAGTTTTTAGTGGGTTCCGGTTAGTTTTTTTAGTGCATCTGAGAATGCACTGGGGTTAAAGTTTTTTAGGTATCGAGTAGAGGTGTAGGTGTGTGCTAGTGGTAGGAAGGAGGGAAGACGATGTGCAAAAGTGGGAAGGTGGTCCCCTAGTGGGTCTAGAAAGGTACCACTATTGGAGATGCAGTGGGGATGGGAAACTAGAATCCAGTCTAGAGTGCTGCCAGAAAGGAAGTCTTTGGAAAGTCTGGCTGTGGACTTAATAAGTTGAGTGAAGTTAAAGAGATTTATATTTAGAGAGTTGGTTGGAGATCGAATTGTGTCCCAGTTAATATTGACATCCCCCAGGATTATAGTTTCATTAGTGATATTGGTAGAGAGCCAGGAGAGAATGTTCTCGAGGACTGGGACATTGTCTCCAGGAGGGATATAAAGGGAGACAATACAGATTGATTTATGTTTGTTTATGTGAAGAAGGGGTGGGATTAATTCAGCATTACCAAATTTGGGAATAGGTTTGGAGTAAGGGGTAACTAAGAGGGATGAGGAGTACTGGAGAGCGACACCACCTCCTTTTTTATGAATTCTATCATTTCTGATAATACAATAGTTGGGTGGAATCCATTCTGAGTCTTTTATGTGTGATTTTAGCCAGGTTTCAGAGATGGAAAGAATATTGGGTTTGTTGTGGAGAAGCCAGGCATGGAGGTTAGGGATTTTGTTACATATGCTCTGAGCATTTAATGCTGTGAAATAGAGGGATTTACTAGTTGAGTGAGGGGGATGAGATGGGGAGGTAGAGCCTTGGGAGGGAGAGGGGCCAGGGTTTATGTGTATATCCCCAGAGACAAAGACAGAGATAATGTGGCAAATGTGGGAGAAGAGATATTTAAGTTGCTTAGTATCTAGCTGTATGGTTTATTAAGATGGGGCTGGTTCAGACTGGAGTGGCCTTTTTGGGATAAGATAGGTTCATAGGTTCATAGGTTTATACTAGGCTATCTGCCCTAAGGCATTTATAAGCCTAGCCCAAATTTTTGTGGCTTACGCCACCCCTTATATGGAAAAATACTGTGCCCATTAGTTTGTTGTGCCTCTGTCCAGCAGTGACACAGAGATGATTCCCGGGGTAAACCTACGATCTCCCATCCACAGGTCTAGATTTCTCTTGAACAGAGTCAGCGAGGTGCTCTGCCTCACATGGACCGGGATTTTATTCCACAGCATAGGGAGTCTCTGAGTGATAAATCTATCCCTCCAGCACGTCCTATTTATATCCGTGCTAAGGTTTAAGTCGCTTGCTCTAGTGGTTTTGGTGGATTTGGATTTTTGAGGTGGAGCATGTCCATTAATTCGGGTTGGACATGGCCTTGTATGTCAGGCACATGTCACCTCTGAGCAGACGGTATGCGACTGAATAGAGCTGGAGTTTCTTCAATCTGGCAGCATATGACAGATTTTGGAGTCCCTTTATCCTTTTGGTGAGGAACTTTGGGGTCTCTCCAATTGCTGCAGATGTCGGGTGAGATACATCCCGAATGGGGCATTGTACTCGATCATTGGTCTGATAAGTGAAGAGTACAGGGAACAATGACCTCACTAGATCTGGATGTGAATCCCTTCATGATCAGGTGGGCAATGTAAAAGGTCTTTCTAACCACTTTAGCAACGTGAGTGTCAAAAGAAAGGCCACTGTCAACCTGGGTCCCCAGGTCCCTGATAACCTCTTCTGTGCTTAGTGGATTGCCACCTATATGGTAGCTTGGGGTTACCTTGTTTTTCCCGAAGGGTATGACTATACATTTTTGGCGTTTAACTTCAGGCCATGGCTCTGGCACCAGCTATCTGTTTCCGTGAGTCCCTTCTGAAGGATATCCGTGTCCGATGCACTTTCCACTATGGCGCCCAGTTTGCAGTCGTCTGCAAACTTTGTCAGCCAAAGTCCTCCCATGTTGGCCTGTACTTCTGAGAAGTAGATGCCAAACAATAGGGGGCCAAGGACCGAGCCCTGTGGGACACCACTTGTGACAGGCTTGGAGTCTGACACAGCACCAGCAACTCTAACCCTGTGGGTTCTGTCCTTAAGCCAGTTTGCAACCCATCTTGTGACATATGGGTTTACATTTAAGCTGGTAAGTTTTTCTACAATACCCGAGTGGGGTATTGTGTCGAAAGCCTTGCAAGGTCAAGGTAGGCTGTATGGACTGCCTTTCCCTCATCAATGGCCTTGGTGACTGTTTCGAAGAAGTCAACCAAGTTCAGAAGGCATGATCTTCCCTTGACAAAGCCAAACTGGGTCGGGTCCAATGTCTGCAAGTCCCCTATATCTTTGTTTATGAGCTCCATTATGATCCTCTCCATAGCTTTGCAGACTAGACTTGTTAAGCTTATGGGGCGGTAATTACCAGGGTCCGTAGAGGCGCCGCCTTTGTGGAGTGGGACCACAGTTGCCGTACGCCACTCCTTGGGCATGTATCCTGTGGTAAGGCTGAGATTAAACAGCTGCCTTATGTGCGGGTTTAATTCCTCATTTAGCTCATGTAGCACACAGCCGGGGACACCATCCGGTCCCATTGATGCTGTGTTTTTAGCTTTAGAGAGAGCAGCTTTCACCTGCACATTTGAGATGTCCGGGAGGCTACACTCGGCTGGGATAGTTATCTCTCCTTTAGGGGAGAGGGGTGAAGTTTGCACTGAACCTGTCTGCCAGTATGTTGGCAATGTCTGTGGGTTCAGTGATTTTGTATCATTTTGGACTAATTCTGAGCATATCTGGGAGTTTCCACCCAGGTTCCTAACATAGCTGAAAAAGGCCTTATGATTGTCCTTTGAATCCATGGCAATTTTTCTCTCAAAATTGGCCTTAGTTGATTTTATGAGTGCTCGTATTTTTTACTAATAATGATCAGGGTGACTTCCCTTTTATGGATTTTGTTCTATCATGTAATAGCTTTCTCCTCTTATTGTAAAGTTTGTTAATGGCTGGGGTCCACCAGACTGGACGTTTGCCCTTTGTGGAAAGAGTCTTGGTTTTATTTGGGATTGCCTGATCCATGCAGTCCTGGAGGTGTTCATAGAAGGCATTTGTAAGGGCTTCCAGCTTGGGTTGTGGTTTCCTCTGGCTCAGGGGCCTTGAAGGATACCACACCAGTCTTGAGTAGTGTGAAGTTTGCTTTAGAGAAGTTCTTCACTATGGTCTTTTGTTTGGGGCGGGGGCGGGCTTTGGATTTCCAGTGAGATTAGTTTATGCTCAGATCTCACCAATGAGGGATATACTTCGGTGTGGAGCATTTTGTCCCCATGTTTGTGACAATGAGATCTAGTATATTTTCTCCTCTCGTGGGAACAGTGACTAGCTGTTCCATGGCATTTGAATTTATGAACTCCAGGAACTGTTGGGCTAGAAAGTTAGGGCTTGAGTAATGTTCCCAGTCTATATTCGGGTAGTTGAAGTCACCCAATATGATGGTGTTTGGAGATACATTTATACCCTCCAGTGTCTTCAGGAAGGCTGTGTGGGGTTCCTGAGTTTGAGAGGGTGGCCTGTAGCATGCTACAATTTGTAGAGCAGTTTTGCCTATGGTTAGTTGCACCTGGATGGTTTCCGAAGCTTATGCGTTGCCACCAACCTGGAGGTGTGGGTATCCTTTATGAATATGGATACACCCCCTCCTTTTGTGGTGTGGTCCGGGTTTTGGGGCCGGAACGCATGATATGAGGTAAAACCTAATAGTGCCGGGGTGCTCTCAGGAGCCTTGAACCAGGTTTCAGTTACAGCACAGACATCGATGTTCTCCATACTGAGAAGGGCCTCGAGTGCGTGCATTTTGAGATTTAGACTTCTGGCATTGAGCAGCATTACCCTCAGTTTCTTCCCATTTTTGTTTTCTAGGGTGGTAGGTTTAGAAAGATATGAGTTTATAGTGGAAGAGCATTATGTTATTGAGGGAGTAGAAACTAGGGGATATGAAGTTGGAGGAGTGTGGGTGTTGTGAGCAGAATGAGATAGTTGAGTGAAATGGGGAAGTGTGATTGGCAGAGATAAGTCTGGTAAGATAATGTAAGTATGATAAGGAGATGAGAGTTAGTATTAGAGTTAGAAGAGTGGCTGGTTTGGTAGGCATAGTGTATATAATAGATAAGTTTGAGGGTAAGTATAAGATAAGGATGTTTAGGGATGGCTATAGTAAGAGTGAATATGTTGGTGGAGTAAGAGGGGTGGAGTAGATGTAGGGGTTGGACAGGAAGGGATAATTAAGTGTGGGTGGGGAGGATATGTTGATTGGATGGGGAGGAAGTGAGTGTGGTTTACTAACTATAAGTGTAGAGCTGTTGGGGGTGAGTGGAATTTGGGGGCAGGGTTGGGGAGCAGAGTGAGCCCACAGGGCGAACGGAGCTGATAGAGCCAAGGTGAAGGGAACAGTTTAACCAGAAACGATCAGTGATGTGGAAGGAAGAGTTGGACCTAGTGAGCAAGCTTGGAGGTGAGAGGACACAGGGATAAGATTCAGAGCCAAATATAAGAGTGGAGAACTAAAGAGGGGTTTTACTGGGGAGAAGAACTAGCTTGGAGGGGCTTCAGTGGGTGAGGAGTTGGATGTGAGTGGGTACACACTGCCACCTAGTGGCCAAGGTGAGAAAGGCTACCAGTAAGGTGAAGAGAGTGGAAATTAGGGGATCGGGAGAAGAGAGGGGATTGGGGAGCACAGTAGGCTGCTAGCGAACACCTGGTGAGACACTTTACTTAGTAAATTAGAGATAATAGAAACAAGTACATCAGAGTAGATATTACATACATGTTGATTTTCTTGAGCGGAGGCTGTTAGGTCATAGAGCACTTCAATGGTCCCTATTTCTTGTTCCTTGTAAGGTCAGAAGGTAGGATGGAGTGTAGTTCAGTGGGAAAGACCTGGGAGGCGGAAACGCGGCTAGTGAGCTGCAATGGAGAAGGAGAGAAATAATTAAAGTAATTATCCCTAGGTAAAGGGAGAGAAGAACTGTAGGCAGGTCAGATAGACATGAAGAAGGGTGGCCTGTGGATTAGTATGGTATGAGAGTGTGTTGCTAGAGAACTATGGCTAAAGAGAGGGAAAGTGACAGCAAGTGGGGTAGTAGAAAAACACAATATAAATATAACAGCAGTTGAGGGTAGTTAGTAAAGGGAAAGAAAGATGAGGTAGCAGTTACAGTACGGTGCATGCAGTATACAGTAAAGTAAGATACAATGACATGGCCAGTATAATTAGTTAGAAATTGTATGTGACAGCAGGAAGCAGTTTCAGTATAACCAGATAAGAATGAAATGCACAGTATACATTAGATAATTTAAATGCATCAGCAAAATACGCAATTTCAGTAAACCAGCAACTCATCAATACAAGGTAGATGCGTTAGCAGAATAAGCAATTTCAGTTCGCCAGCAATTCAAAAGTACAAAGTAGATGAGTTCACAGATAAACAAGCAAAGTAAGACTAAGTACAAAGTAAATGCATTCTCTGATAAACAGGCTAGGTAAGACTCATCAACAGTTACTGTTTAAGCAACGTTGGAGTAATGCAGATTTGTTATCGACAGTGCAATACAGCTACAACATGTGTGCACTACTCATTAACTGTTACACAGGTTAATAAAAAAAGAATAAAGATAATGTCCTGTGCACAAGTGCGTGCAGCTGCTATTCCTTAATTATTTGCATTGTATATTTGGTAAAATAACAACGTGTATGACCTGATAGAGCACAAATGCATGCAGTTGTTACTCCGGAATCATTTGCATTGTTTCAGCAGTTACATATTGGCATGTAGGACCTGGTAAACACACTAGATGTAATATTTCAGTTAGAGGCTTACACAGGAGGTGTTTAGCCGAATTAGTGGCTAACTGAGTGCAAGTCAGTTCTATGGTGTATCACTATTTCAGTTTACTTACATTCTGAGCTAAAGTAATCATTCAAACAAAAAGGGCAAACATTTAAAAACAAATGTGTGAGCAGGAGCAGGTTTAGGCTATAATTTTTAGGTTGCTTGGTGCAGCTACTCTCTGACAAGTGAAGTCAGCAGCCCACTGCAGGACATGGAAGGCTCGGGGAATTTAAAAATGGTGCCAGATGTACGAGCATCCCTATATAGATTCATGGGCGGACATAGCTGAGAAGAAGGAGGGAGGGTCTGGGGATGAGGAGGAAGTATAGGTATGAAATATAGGGGGAGGGGAAGAGGCATATATTAATTACTTATTAATTACATATATGTGTGTGTGTGTGTGTGTGTGTGTGTGTGTGTGTGTGTGTGTGTGTGTGTGTGTGTGTGTGTGTGTGTGTGTGTTTGAGCATGGGTAGCCAAGCATTTACAAACTTCCTCTCTTTAACAGAGACATAAGTGTCAGACTAGGGTTATATATTTATGGTTCCTCAACCACTGATCCAGGCTTTGCTTGAACTGCGGGGATGAACTCTGCTTCCCATGGATGGAAAGCCTGTGTCAGAGAAGTGAGAAACTCTGAGCCACATACTTGTCCCTCCAGCATGTCCTGTTTATGTTACACAAAAGGTTTAGTTACATGAATCAGATATTTCTGATATTTCTGATGACATTTGTTTAATGGATGTGCAACAGGTTCATTAGGGCTGTATCAGAGGTTGCTTTGTAAGGTTGTCTGTCAGCAGCCTACAGAAGAACATGTGTAAGGATAAGGCTTTGAGGTAGTCAGAAAAGAACTTGTTTTCCACACTATGTATTCTTTTTGTGAGGAATATCAGTGGAGGGGTTATTGTACTCAATGACTGATCTTGCGAAAGCATAGTATAACGGAACAATGACATGTTAGTTGTAGATGCCACATCCCTACTTATAAGTTGTGCAACACTGAATGATCTCATTACAGTAGACATATAACAGTGAAATGCTAAATCACTGTCTATATGCGTTCCCACATCCTTGGCTGGAGAATCTACTCTTAGTGATGTATTGTTAATGTAGTACTTTGCTGGAATGGCCATTTTTTCCAAAAGATGCAAAGATATAGTTTTTAGTAATGAGTTTTAGACCATGTCTCTGACACCAGTTATTACTCTGTGCCAGGCCTTCTTGCACCCAATTTGCAATCATCTGCGAACTTGGTCAGCCAGAGGCACTTGATATTAGTCTTGACCTCAATGAAGTAGATGCCAAATAGAAGCAGACCCAGCAATGAGCCCTGAGGAACCCCACTAGTAACTGGTATTTTTGTGGAAGACTCCACTATTCTAACTTCTAGGGTCCTGTCTGTAAGCTAGCTGGCTATCCAGATGATGTAGGAGAGTGACATACTATGTGTCATGTCTTGTCTGCAGACAATTACAGTCAGTTACTCCCCACTGCCAAATAACCTCATGTGTGGAATGGAATAATAAGACACATTACAGTACCCAATGTGTATGGGCAATGGGTTGTGCCCCCCCAAGTGTCTGAAGCAAGGTAAGCCATTTTCACTTAAAAAGAGTCATTACAGGAACTAGCAAGATTACTATGTTTGACATTATGTGCATTCTGCCACTCATGCTTGGGATCAATGTTCAAAGCATTTGTCATGTACACCCACTTCAAATACTGCTCATCTTGCTATCCTATGAAAATATACACTGACATGAATGTTGGTGTTTGTATGTTAGTCTATGTGTGCACGAGACATGCATGCTAGTGTCCCTCTAAGTCAGCCCTCATGTCCTCATTCAGTGCACTGCCTTATATGTTATCATTGACTCACACCACACTGTGCTACACCATACTCTGATTACTCAGATCCCTTCATAATTGTGATCTTACAAGGTTTGAGGGGGTTGATGTGCACATTTGACAGGTTACACATGAAGCTATATTGTGCACCTTCCTTCATCAATGACTTGTATGCCTTGCCCACTTCCTCACTTGTAGTGACATGTACACCATACAAAGTACACTGTACATAGACAAGAGGGACCAGCTGGACATGTCACATCCTTACTGTAAATCCCTTTAATGAATTGTTGTAATGGCTGCTTTACGTGTCAGACTGGGTCTTCTGTATGCATCTATGTCAGACCATTTTTGTGAGTCTAAGTTGTCAAAATAAAATGGTTTTGTTGTTGAAACTTTTAACATGTATGTATGCATACAAATGCACTTTATATAAATATGTACATCTGTTCCTTAGCTTCCCTGTACACTTAGCCAGATGGCACTCTAAGGACAGGACAACAGTGAGGGCCAGAAAATGTGTTCTCCCTCCATTGTTAGCCTCCTAGCACCTGGTATCCTAAGGCAGTTGTAGTAATGAGCTCCTGCTCACTAATAACAAACTCATACTTAACACAGACAGTTATGTCTGTGAGAGTTGTAAATACCAAGATAACATGGAGATGTCCCCTTTCATTACCAACAAAATGCACTGAACATCACAATATTCATACTCACACCTCAACCACTACCACATTCTCAAACATTCCCAGACAGTGCACACAATAATTCAATACACTGATGCCATAAAGATATCCTTGCAAAAGCCTCTCACAACTTGTAAGAGCAAACCTCAGCTCACCTTTTCGATGCACACCTACATCAACGTCTTAAAAACAGCCAAATTATTCCCAGTTAAGTGTTCATAAATTAGCTTCTAACAAAAATATTGTAGTGACTGGTAACAGAGTTGTTAGGCATACAGATTCCCCACTCACCATGCTGGACAAGGATATGGGGTACTTACGTATTATCGCAACCAGATTTTTAAAGTGGTGCAATTCGTACTGCGATCTCGGAACAACTTCATCTTCAAGTGGAAATGGGTTTGTGAAGTCTTAACTGCTATTCTGTCAATGTGGTAATGAGATGTAGGAAGAGGAACAACAGCAAAATTCCTGTTCCTCAGTAGCGTACCTCCCTGCTTTGTGTCTGCAAACTGCTTTGCAGTACAAATGTAGGCTGTGTTCTTCTATTTTCATTACTGTGTGTGGCTTCTCAGCACTTTTCAGGCCATTATTTTTGCATTTGTGTGTTTGTGGCTGCATTCAGTTTACTACTGTATCTCATTAGCACATTCACAGAATAGCAGTTAAGACTTCACACACCCCTTTCCACTTAAAGATGAAGTCATTCCGAGATCACAGTACGAACTGCACCACTTTAAAAATCAGCAGGACTGTACCTTCCATCCATGGTGTGCTGTGTCATTTATAGAGGTTTTGAAGAGTGTAGGTTAGCAGGGTAGGTACTTTGCCTACCTAAAAACTGAGTGCCTATCATTTGAAAGACACATTACTCACAGACTGACGTTAACTGTGTACAGCGTACAAAAAACCCAATTGTCGTGCTCGGAATTGTGCTTGCCTGCGAAATAAGAGAAATTGGGCTGCTGTTTCTGTATAACAGCAATTCAAATTTTGTACTATTTAAATTAGTGTGAAATAGTCATTTTTTGTCTTTTCTGTCCAAATGAACTACAAACTGGCGTGGAAACTGCAAAACTGTCAAGAGGTATTGCTACTTATGTATTATCGAGTGGTTAAAAATCTGGTTGCGATAATACGTAAGTACCGGATATGGTTACTATCATCTAGCTTTCTGGCATCAAGATCACAAAGATTACAAGGGCTTTCAAGGCCCCTTCTTCAGACAAGTATGACTACAATTTGGTATTGGTCTATGTGAGAACGAATGACCTGGGACAAAAGTCCTGCAGAACATTCAGAGATGCATGTCTGAACTTTCTATGTATGTGACAATGTGACAGATGCAGGTAAGACTCTGATCCTTAGCAGAATTCTTCCTTCACCATGAATGGTCCCCAGGTATAAGAGACGATAAGTGTTTTTAACAATTGGCTTTATATCTCCAGGGGGCTGCAGTATGTATCAGCCTGGGACATGATGATCAATTATCCTATTTGCTTTGCCATGGATGGTCTGCATCTCTCATTCAATAGTTCTACATACTGGCAAAAGCCTTTGCTGCACCTTGTAACTTTTTAGGCAGAGTCCATTTAGTAGACATCCTTGCTTAGCAAATTCATTTAAGCCTAAACTTGACTACATTAAGGAGTCTGCTTTCAACACCATGAGTTTCAAGGACAAATTGCTTGATCGTGAGGTTCTCCTGCAACTGGAAGATGTCCATGTCTGTGTAGTTACAGAGACTTGGTATAAATGTAAAGAAAGCCCTCCCTCCATATCGGAGTTTTGCATCTATCATATCTTCAGGCATGATAGAAACTGCAGTAGTAGTATCTCCATATTTGTCAGAGTCATCTATCTAGAATGATACCCAGAGACCCATATATTGAACTCCTAGAACTTCAGTTTACCATGGGCAAGTCAAGCTTCTAATTTTTAGCATGGTGCAGAACCCCCTCCATGTTCCCAGGTAATAATGTTAAACTCCTGCATGTTTTATAATAAATTCCTATAAGAAACAACTCAATAATCCAAGGTGGCTTCAATCACCCCACCACAGACTGAAGCACCTATCCTCTAATGTAGAGAAGGAAAAGAGATTTTTGGATTTGATAAACAGAAACTACCTCCATAAAATAGTGAAACCACTAGAGGCCAAATTATCCTTGATCTGTCCTCACAAATATTGCCTCTACCTTTTCCACTCCTACAGTTTCTCCTTCATCAGTTAAGCTGAGCTGTATAATCTCTTGACATTTACTCTCAGAACAATCATACTTCTGTAAATGACATCTCTGTGTTTAACCACTTAAAAAGGGTGAACCATATATAATTCATATAGGTTCATACGGTAACGACCATTGGGAATTTTTTTAAGCCTATCCATACATCCCAAATCTCTGACAAGTTTTAGTACCCTTGGCAAGTATAAGTAGGGGCCTGGAGATTAAACATTTACAGTCTGCCTGTGTCCATTAGAGACATAGGTGCCAAACTAAGGATGAATTTCCTGTTCCCTATCGATTTGTCCAAGTTAAACTTGAATTGGGTTAGGGAGGAACCGTGCTTCATACGGATGTTGAGCCTGTTCCAGAGAAGGGGTAATCTCTGGGATACATACTTGTCTTTCCACCAAGTGCTATTCATATCACAGTTGTGGAAATGCAGGAGGTCCATCAAAGTGGGGTCCGATGATGCCTTGCATGCTAGGCACAGATCTCCCATCAGCAACCTGTAGGAGATAGAATATAGGGATAGAGGTTTGAGGTGGTCTGCACAGGACATGTTATTTATGCCCTATATTCTTTTAGTGAAGAACTTCTGTGGACATTCCAGCTGTTGGATGTACCTGGCTAGGTACATATCAAAAAGGTCATTGTACTCAGTGATGGGTCTGATGAATGCTGAATACAATGGAACAATGACCTCCTTAAATTACACAACACAGAATGATTTCAACACTGCTGTATACACATGATGGTCAAAGGCTAGACAGCTGTCTGTGTGTCCCCAAGTCTCTGTCTACTGGGTCGACTCTTAGGGGTATGTTGTCAGTATGATAGTTACCAGATGTTCATAGGTTCATAGGATGATACTAAGCTATTGGACTGCAGGGCCTTACTAGCCTAGCCAAGAATTTCACCCATGTTCCCACAAAGTCAGTACCTGTTTCCCCTGTCCAGCAGGGACACAGGTGGATCCTAGGGGTGTATTATCTGTTTCCCATCCAGTCACCTAGATTCCTCTTAAAGAGAGCTAGAGAGGTACTGAGCTTGACATGGAGTCTATTCCACAGATGGGGGAGTCTTTGGGACACAAATCTATCCCACCAATAAGTTCTATTAATGTCACAGACCAGGTTGAGACCTTGCGTGTGGATTGCACGAGTGGAGTTTGACTTATGGATATGCAGCAACTCTATCAAGGCTGGGTCTGAGATGGCTTTGTATGCCAGACACAGGTCACCTCTGAGCAGTCTGTGCAAGACTGAGTAGAGGGACAGGGCTTTTAGCCTATCTGTATAGGATAGGTGTTTGAGACTATGGATTTTCCTGGTCAGAAGCCTCTGTGGTCTCTCCAGCTGCTGCATGTGCTTGAGAAGGTACATGCCGAAGGGGACATTGTACTTGATAATAAGTCTGATAAGGGAGGACTACAGGGATGTTATGACCTCCTTGTTCCTGGATGAAATACCCTTACTTATGAGGTGGTCCATGTAGAAACTTCTGTACAACAGAGGCAACATGGTGGGCAAAAGTCAGGTTGCTATCAACCTGGGTGCCCAAGTCCCTCATGACTGATCACATGCTTAGTATGTTGTTATTAATGTGATAATTAGTGGGGATGCCATTTTCCTCAAAAGGGATAATGATGCATTTCTTATCATTCAGTTTGAGCTCATGCTTCTGACACCAGTCATTAGTTTGAATAAGGCCGTCTTGGAGGATGTCCACATCTTTAGGGGAATTTAAGACAGTGCCCAGCTTGCAGTCATCTGCAAACTTGGTCAGCCACAGACCACTGGTTTTGGCTTGCACCTCAGAAAAGTATACCCCAAAATGTAGAAACCCCAAGCTCGATCCTTGGGGTACACAGTTTCATACGGGTCTACTACTAGAGGTAGCTTGCCCTATTTTGACTAAGTAGGTTCTATCAGTGAGCCAGTTAGCTGCCCATTTGGTAACATATGGGTTGATGCCTAGCTGGGAGAGTTTATCTATTATGCCAGAATGGGGAATACTGTTGAAGGCTTTGGCTAGGTCAACGCACACGGTGTTCATAGATTCATAGATTAGTACTAGGCTAACTGCCCTTGCTAGCCATTTTTAAGCCTAGCTAATTATCCCTTGTGAGACTCAAACCCTGCACCTTATGTTTGTAAGGCAAACACCTTAACCATTAAGCCACCCTTCGTCTTCCCCTTATCCATGGCTTTGATTGATAACTGTTTCAAAGAAGTCAACCAAGTTTAACAGGCATGATATCCCTTTGACAAAACCAAATTGTGTGGGATCAAGGGTTTTGAGATTGCCAATGTTCTTGTTTATAAGGTCCATGATAATGCGTTCCATGGCCTTGCAGATCAGGCTAGTTAGGCTGATAGGCCTATAATTGCCTGGGTCAATGGACACTCCACCTTTGTGTAGAGGGATGACAGTAGCTGTCCTCCATTTGGCTGGGACGAAGGCAGTGCTCAGGCTTTGGTTGAATAAGGTGCCGAATGGAGCTGATACCTCATGCCTGAGTTCATGTAGGATGCAGCCAGGGATGTTGTCAGGTCCCATAAAGACTGTATTTTTCTGCCTTTGAGAGGGCATTAAAGACCTGCTACCTGGTGATGAGGAGAGGGGCGGATGCTGGGCATGTCCTGGTTTACTGATGGGGGACAGGAAGAGTGACGTTTACACTGAAACTGTCTGCCAGCAGGTCGGCTATATCTATAGCATTTGTGTATGTGATGTTCTTGACCACCTGTTCAGGGCAGATTTGAATGTTACCTTTGAGATTGTGGACGTATGTGAAGAAGGTCTTGTGATTGCCCTTAGTGGATCTGGCCAATTTGGACTCGAAGTTAGCCTTAGAGGATTTCACAAGTGGATGACTTCCCAAAGGATACTATTATGCATTTCTTGGTGTTTAGTTTTAGTCCATGGATTTGACACCAGTTATTTGTCTGTGTCAACCCTTCTTGTAGAACATTAGTTTTGGTAGGGGATTCTATGACTGCTCCTAATTTGCAATAGTCTGCAAATTTGGTCATCCAGAGGCCCTTGTCATTGGTCTCAACTTCAAACAAGTAGATGCCAAAAAGGAGCATCCCAGGACCAGTCCTTGAGGGAGTCCACTAGGGAATGGCCTCTTTGTAGACGTGAACTCTTCAGTTCTAACTTCCTGGGTCCTGTCTGTGAGCCAGCTGGCTATCCACCAGGCGGCATAATGGTTTACACCTAACCTCTTGAGTTTGTCAACAATGCCCGAGTGGAGTATTGTATCAAATGCCTTGGCCAGGTCAAGGTAGGCACTCTGAACTATTTTTTCCTTGACCATTGCTTTGGTCACCTTCTCACAGAAATCCACAAGGGTCAGTAGGCATGACCTGCCCTTGAAACAAAATTAAACTGGGTTGGGTCCAATGTCTGGAGGTTTTCTATGTCATTATTGATCATTTCCATTAACATTATTTCTATGGTTTTGCATGTGAGTGTAGTGGAACGTATGGGTCTGTAGTAGGCCCATCTTAGTTCAGAAGGACAATGGTTGTTCTTCTCAGTTTGTGAGGTACAAAGGCCATTTGGAGGCTATGGCTAAATAGTGATTCCAGATTGCCTGATATGTCATGTTTCATGCTATTTGGAAGGCAGCTTGGAATAGTGCCAGGACTCATTGATGCGGTGTTCTTGGCTTTAGAGAGACAACATTGAGGAACTGTTCCCTAGAGATAGCTGGGGCAGTTATATCTGACAGTATTTCCTGAGGGAAGGCTGGGGAGGGACATAGGAGTAAAGTTAGAGCTGAATTTGTCTGCCAACTGATTTGCTATATATTCTGGCTCTGTATAAATAGCTCAAGTAACAATGAATTCTGCACACACCTGTGCATTACTTTTGAGGCTGTAGACATAGTTAAAGAATGTCCTGTGGTTTTCCTGTGCCTGGGAGGCCATCTTTACCTCAAATTTGTCTTTGTTGACTTTATTTGTCCTCTGAGTTGTTTGTTTAGTTTGATGAGGGCACTTTTATCCTGATGGGTGCTACACCTCTTAATGTTTGCTACGATTTTCTGCCTTCTGTTATACAGTCTACTGATGGTGTGATTCCGCAAATATTACACTCCTCCATTTTTCTCTAAACACTGTTTATTTAATTGTAACTCCACGGCCTAGGCTACTACATCACATGTAAATATGGATATATTAAGCTCTAATTTAACTATCTTCTCTTTATTATAATTTAGCTCTACTTTAATATATTCTGTTAAGACGTCATATACTAACACTGCCTTTCTTTTCTTTTCCTCTCTTACCTAATATCACCATTTTTTGTTTAAAAAATTCTCCCTTTTTCCAACTGGATTAATTATAACAAGTTTTTCAGGTTTTATTTTTTTCTGTACTCATAAAAATCTTTTGTATATATATTGCTACTTTTGGTCTGTACAACTCTGGAGTTTTTCTTCGTGGGTCTCCACTGAAAATGGGCTGCTGGCTCAGTTTGACCAACCCGGTTAACAAACGTCTAAGGAAATAAAATGCATATATAAATAAGATAAACTAAAGGTGCTACTGCTCAATGTCAGGAGTCTCAACCAGAAGCTCCAATCCCTGGAAGCACTTCTCACCCTGGAGAGTGTGGACATCTGTGCAGTTACTGACACCTGACTTAAAGCCACAGGAGGCACCCTGGAGTGCAAGACTTCCACACATTTAGACCAGCTACTGCACAAGAAGGAACAAGAGCTGGAGGTGTATCAATCTATATCATATACTTGCTAGCTATAGGCCCCTGTCTATAACCCAGGATAACCATACTACATACTGGAATGTAATGAAGTCACTCACATTGAAGCCCAACACCATATTCATGGGTTACTTTAACTATCCCACCACAAACTGGGAGACATACTCAACCACTAACATGCAGGATCAAATATTCCTGCATTTTGTCAGTGCAACCACTCTGCAACAGCTAATCTGCACACCTACTAGGAGTGCAAATATCCAGAATCTGGTACTCAAAAATATGAGGGAATTTTGCTCCCCTCCTTGTGTAGTATCATCACTGGCAAGATCTTATCACAGAATGATCATTCTTGAAATAAATATAAAACCTGAACTTCCAGCAAACCCAAAACCTTTAAGAACTTTCCCTAGGCTAACTTCCTCCTATTAAGTGATGGCATAGCTAAATTTCAAGCCCACCACAAACTCAGAGAATATTGTGGCCTGTTTACAGAAACCCTGTATATGCATGCAAATAACTGCATAGCAACAGCAGTACCAAATAAACTTAGGACACACTCCAAAAAACAAGCCCCCTTGGTGGACCCCCCAGTATAAACAGGTTGTATAACAAAAGAAATAAAATGCTGTTGAAAAAATAGGAAGGGCTATATCCAAAAGATAAAAAAACTCCCTCATCAGTCTCAACAAGCAACTAAGGGGAATACTCAAGTCCCCAAAGCCAACATTGTGGCAAAAATAGCCCCCAGGTTAAAGATAACCATAAGACATTTTTTCCAGTTATGTACACAGCCTTAAAGTGAACACCCAACAGTGTGGTAACTTAATAGTACATGGAACTTCCTATACCAAACTGTGGGAAAAGTAAATTTGCTGGTTGATAAATTTTGCTCCAATTTCACCCCCTATCACCCCCTGTTACCCTCCAGAGAATACCCTCTACCATTTCTCCCCAACTATTACTAAAGAACAGGCCCTCACTGCACTCTCCAGAGCTAAACACTGCATCAGCAGGCCCTCATAATATCCCAGGATGTCTCCTGAATAGATTGAAATGCAACCTGCCAAGCTCACTGGAATCTCTATTTAACTGCAGCCTCAAGAAAGGCTTTGTCCCTAGGAAATGGAGGACTGCAATGGTAATCCCACAGGAAACTACAGAACCATAATTTTGATTAGTCTTACATACAAGGCTATGGATGGACATGATAGACAAAGACACAGAAAATCTTCAAACACTGAACCCATCCCAGTTAATTTTTTTTAAGGCCAGGTTATGCCAACTAAAACTTCTTCGAGAAGGTCACTAGAGCATGGATGAGAGCAAAACAGTGCATAATGCCTACCATTACCTGGCAAAGTTATTTGACACAATACCTCTCTTGGGTATTATAGACACACAAATTTAGGCATAAATCCCTATGTCACCCAATGGATATCAAAATGGCTCGTAGATAGGACACATGAAGAAGCCTGTTACTAGTGGTGTCCCACATGTCTTGGTACTGGGACCTCTTCTGTTCAGAATATACATCTCTGGAGTCAAGGCAACTTTAGAGTGCCTTTGGCTGACCAAATATGCTGACGACTGCAAGCTGGGCGCAATCACTGAGTCCCCTAAAGATGTAGATATCCTCCAGAAACATCTGACACAGACAAATAAATGATGCCAGAACCATGGCCTAAAGCTCACTGCAAAGAAAAGGCATAATTATACATTTTGGAAAGATGATCATCTGTGCAAATTTTAACATTGATAACACTTCCCTAAGAGCAGACCTAATAGTAAGGGATTTGGGAACTCGGTGATGGCAACCTCAACTTTGATCACTGCGTGTCATGGTGGTAAGAAAATCCATTCATACGGTGCAATTTATAAGTTATGGCATGGCATCCAGATCTAAGTAGATCATAATCGCACTACACTCAGCCCTCATTAGACCAATAATTAAGTATAAAACAAGTAATGGAGGCTGCTGTTGTGCTGGTAAACGCTCGTACAAGCAGTATAAATCAAAGTTATAGTAAATCAAAATAGCAGGACTTGAAAACAGTGTAACAGTTCAAAGTACTTTATTATCAATAATTAATAAGATAGCGCTGTGTAGCTTCATCAGATCTTACATTCATTCTAAGATTCCACATCTTATATATAAGATGTGGAATCTTAGAATGAATGTAAGATCTGATGAAGCTACACAGCGAAAGCACTTATCTTATTAATTATTGATAATAAAGTACTTTGAACTTTAAGTGTTACACTTGTTTTCGCTCAGTCATGCTATTTTGATTTACAATAATTAAGTATAATGCACCCTTCAGCATGTACCTGACCATGCATTTGCCACTAAGGTTACTCATTAAAGAATACAAACTGCAAATAACATGTCCTATATGGACTGCCTCAAAGCCCTGTCCCTGTACTCGGTCTCCAGCAGACTACTGGGGAGTGATGTATGCCTAGCCAATAAGGTATTCTCCAATCCAGCCCTGTTGGATCTGCTATGCATTCTCAAAACAAACAGTACTATAAAGGAACTTAAGCTGGAAGGAGTGAATAAATATTTGGGAACTGATGAAGGAACACCAATAAAACATGAGCAAATGCAAATAAAATTCTGTCAGGAGTACTCCAGAAGACTAAACCTAATACTGAAAACAGCCTTGACATCCAGGAATAAAGTCTAAGCTATACAACAATTTGCTCTTTCTGTTTTAAATTACAGTTTTGGTGTGACTGGCTGGCCCCAAAAGATATTGGTCATTTGGACAGAAACACAATAAAAATGCTTCACACTTGCCAAATGATATATAAAATCAGTTTTAAAACATAAGGAGAGGAAGTTTAAGATGACCTCTCTACTTAGTTTAGCAGAAGCATTCATTTGACAAGCAGGAATGGAAATCAAACCAGAAGTAGAACAAAAATCAGACAGCAACTGAATATGCCAAAAATCAGAAGAATGTAAGGAGAAAGATGAGTCCACACATGAAATCCTGTCCAAACTCTCCCATGCATTGGTCCTGTGGTTAGGCTGCTCAACTCACTAACGTAAACTATCCCGGGTGCTCCCTCCCTGCCTTTAGGGTACAAAGACACCTCTGGCCAAACCTAAGAAGACACCCAAAAGTGTTGCCTACAGCCAGGTTGCATAAGAGAGCTAATGCTGTGTGGATTTCCCCACTAAAGACTTTGAATTAAACAGTCCCGGGTTCTCCCTCCTTGCCTTTAGGGTACAAAGACACCTCTGGCCAAACCCAAGAAGACACCCAGAAGTGTTGCCTACAGCCAGGTTGCATAAGAGAGCTAATGCTATGTGGATTTCCCCACTAAAGACTTTGAATTAAACCATTCCGGGTGCTCCCTCCCTGCCTTTAGGGTACAAAGACACCTCTGGCCAAACCCAAGAAGACACCCATAAGTGTTGCCTACAGCCAGGTTGCATAAGAGAGCTAATGCTGTGTGGATTTCCCCACTAAAGACTTTGAATTAAACTGTCCTGGGTGCTCCCTCCCTGCCTTTAGGGCACAAAGACACCTCTGGCCAAACCCACGAAGACACCCAAAAGTGTTGCCTACAGCCAGGTTGCATAAGAGAGCTACTGCTGCGTGGATTTCCCCACTAAAGACTTTGAATGAATGTAGCCTATGCCTAACTACTTGTGCACTACTCTATTAATACCCACATGTGCTAGCTGCCCATCCGTGTGTGTGTTTCTCAGCAGCCTACTGCAAACCTCCTTCTATGGAAAGAGAATAGCAAAGCTTTAAGTAATTGCTAGCTTTCTCTAAATTGTAAACTACTGACCAGTAGACTCCAAGCATAATGCCTTACTGTACTCCCTGAATCACAACTGATTGCTTTCCACAACTGCTGCTCCTCCAGGACAGTGCTGTTCCGCTCCATTCACTATGCTCACTTCGCTCCCCTACCCTACCCCCATTTCCACCCATCCCTATTGCAATTAACCTTATAGCTGCTAAACCACTCCCTCCTCAGCTCACACACCCAATCAACCAATCAGATCACACCTTCAATCCCACGCTCAAACATATTACACCACACCCGTATTGTAAACTCCTTCTATTACTTCCCTGCTATCTTGTTCTGAATCCCCTACTCTCCCTCTCCCCTCTCCCCCACTACACAAGGTAACATTTAAAGGGAAAATCAAGATACATAAAATGCCTTCCCTACACCTCAAAGCAGCATTTTACACATTAACCATATTTTTTCTTCACCTGTTTTCTATCCTTACATCCTACCACACACAACTTCACTTCACCAATCCAACTCATCAGCAAACAGAAACCATAAACAATACACTACAACTAATCCAATTCCCTATATCTCCATACGACCTTACCCCAACCCATCAAGATTTCTACATAAATAAGAAACAAACTAAGAAAATTAACCCCTATGTATCCCAGAAACAATATAAAATACACCAAAAACTTCTTAAACTCTACCTGTATCTAAGGCAAACACTCACTCGCTGGGGGGATATATACCCTAACCCTGGACTATCTATTCCACTCCAGCCCAACCTAAATCAATCAAACCCACTCTACAGTAGGACAACCTCATCTCTTCTTCTCTTAAGCATTAATGCAAGAAGTATACTCAACAAAGTTCAGGACCTCCATGCCCTCTTGGCTTTATATAAACCAGACTTAGCTATACTAACTGAAACCTGGCTTAGACCAGAACATCATGATAATGAGATCACACCCCCTGGCTATAATATTATACAGAAATATAGGACAAGGAAAAAAGGAGGTGTGTAGCCATATTGTTTCAAAATCATCTCAATTTGGAGCAAGTTAGCTACAACCCTCATGAAGTCAATGGTACTGAACTCATTCTTGCCAAATTAAAACTAAACTCTAGCAAACATATAGTTATAGCAGGTGCCTACATCCCATCAGGAAACAACATTGCCACTATGGAAAACCTGGTACACTGGATCTCTATTTCCATCCAAAAGAAACCATAATTTTAGGAGATTTTAATATAGACTGGTTTGACTGTATCAAATTCAACCCCACTACCCATATTAATCTACACAGGTTCACCCAAATCATAGACACCCTCACAAGAATCGATAAGAAATCCAAACGTCAATCAATCCATCCTAGATTGGATATTACTGTCCGACCCCACCTTAGCCCACCAATCAGGCTGCCTACCAGACAATCTGAGTGATCACCAACCAACCTACCTTATTAGGAATAAACCCTGCCAAAGTAACCAATCCATCCTTAGAATAGTTTGCAATAAAAAGAAATTCAAAGCCAAAGACCTAAACCAGGAACTAAAATACTGTAACTGGTCTCCCCTAAAACACCTACCCATAGATGAATCAGTAGACTACTTTAACTCAACCTTTCTCAAAATCCTAAACCATCATGCACCTTCCAGAACCATCAGAGTTAAGACTAAATATGCCCCCTGGCTAACAAAAGAAACTAAAACTATAATGAAGGATAGAGATAGAGCATGGAACCAATATCATAAACTGAAAACCACTACCACAAAACAAATCTACCTAGCTCTCCGGAACAAGGCCAAAAAACTCATAAAAACTAATAAAACTAATTATTACAAAACCTTACAAGAAAAACATCCCCACTCCCCTCAAAAATTCTGGGCCTCAATAAATAAATTACTTCACCCAGGTAAAACCATCACTCCCACACCCACAATACCAACCAGTAATGAGGACATCCCCACCCAGTTCAACAGATTCTTCACAGAAACTGTCCCAGCCCTTTCTAATACCCTAAATAGCAACCCCAACCCCACACCCTCTCCTACCCCTTCTATCCCTATTACACAACAAACTCCCTCTAACTTTTCATTCTCTACAGCATTCACAAAACTTATTACTAAACTCCTCAAAAAACTAAAACCCACTACACTGGCTGCTGACAAACTTCCTGTTGATTTCCTTCAACTAGCAGCTGAAACCATATCTTACCCCATATCTATTCTCATAGATAGATCAATATCTGAATGTAAAGTACCTAAGCTGTGGAAAATATCCCATATTATCCCACTCCACTAAGGCGGCAACTCTCTTGAGCTCACCAACTACCACCCAATCGCAATTTTATCACCATTATCAAAAATACTAGAAAGAGTAGTGCATACACAACTAATGCAATACCTCCTAGAAAATAACCTGATATCATCATCTCAACATGGGTTTTGACCCTCCCATAGTGCCACAACAGCCCTACTCTCTTTCACTAGCATAGTCAACACCCATAGAAACAACGGACAGTTTGTATCGTCTGTATTCTTGGACTTGTCAAAAGCATGCTGCTCAAAACTTTATCTACCCTTAACCTTACCTCACCCACTATATCTTGGTTCAACAGCTATCTATCAGACCGACAATAAGCAGTTCTGTGGCAGGACCAACTATCCTCCCTTCTGCCAGTATCTATAGGAGTCCCTCAAGGTTCAATCCTTTGTCCTTTACTATTCTCCATATTTACAAATCAGATAGCTGTATCCACCCCCCTGCCTCTATAGTGCAATATGCTGATGACACAACTATCATATGTGCTGCTCCAACCTTAAGCGAACTACGAACAATAACACAACACAACTTTATATTGACTGAAGCATGATTTTCTAGCATTAAACTTATACTCAATCCCAAAAACAAAACCTAATTCTCTTCACTCCAGGCAGATCTTCTGCACTAAACAATGATTTCAGCATAAACTCCAAAGATAATACCCTAATCACCCCAACATCACACACCAAACTCTTAGGAGTAGTAATCGATAACAAACTTAAATTTGGCATACACATAGCCCAAACAATCAAAAAAGTGCACAAAAAGCTTGGTCTCTTATATACGAACAGGCAATTCATGATCAACCATACCAAAGCCACTATTGCTAGAACTCACCTACTATCCACCCTACTGTATGCCTCTCCAATCCTGACGAATCTTCACCACAACGAGCAAAACAAAATGACAGTTTGCTATAACAAGATTGCCAGGTTTGCTGCAGGTGGCTCTAATAGGGACCATCACTGTCATTCCATCAAGTAGTTCAAATGGCTTGAGTTACCCCATCTACTTCTTACTACACAGCTCTCCATAGCCCACAAACTGTACTACATCCCTGACAAAACCCCCATACTACAAAATCTAATACAACCCTACACAACCACCCAAGTCCTAAGATCAACAGACCAAAATCTCATAAACGTCATCAAACATAGGAATGAAGCTGGTAAAACTCTCTTTGCCTGTACAATAGCAAAAACCTGGAATTCACTTCCTATTCACATAACTTCGACAGCTTCTGCCCCCCAATTTAAGAAACTACTCAAAGCCCACTATTTAGCAACTGGCTGTGCTCATGTGACTCCCCAGGCTAATCCGCCACATAGCAGTAATACTAGGATACTGCTAAGGATGACCCAGTTCTGTCTAGCCTATACATTTCTTATTCCTTCCTAAAATTGTTTTATTCCAATAGTATTAACTTGTATGTCTATAATTAAATATTAAACACACTCCTATATGTCATTTGTTTGCATTTAAAACACAACTATGTGCCGTACATGAGCCTGTGCTGCAATGTTAGATGATATTTTATATGTGTGTATTAAGAATGCAAGGCTGTTTCTTATAAATGTATCTGTTTAGCAATTGTTTAAATGGAGCTTTTCTCCCCAGGCTTCCACTGAAAATAGACCTGTGTCCAGTCGGACTTTCCCGGTCATCAAATGTAAAATAAATAAAATAAAATGAGAATAAAAGAAATGTGTAAAAGCCATAAATGCAGTGGCAAGTATAGAGTTCTCCTGGAATAACATTATGTTGATCAGGATTTGACAGAGAAATGGATAAGGAGAGGTGAGTTGAAACCAAAGGATGAAAGGTTAATAATGTCATCCCAGGACAGTGGACTACATGCATATTGTTTTACAAAGTCCATTGAGCATATGGGAGAAGCAGACAAATGTAAGTTCTCTAAAAAAAAAGAACTGGAAAGAATCGCTCACCTTCTTGCTGGGTATGATACTCTCATGGCAAAGGACCTGTACACTGAAGTGCACAATAATGTGGTAAGATTCTTCCACTGAGGATTTTGAAAACACAACAACATTGCTATAAATTGTGATTACAGTGTCTCACATACAGTGAAACATAAAGTCATAAAATATCAAGATTTGCAGGCAGAAATGAAAGCAATGTGGATGACAGATACCCAGACAGTTACAATAGTAGTAGGAGTAGTGGATCTAAAAAAGAATCTACAGTCATATTTAGGTTAACAATAATTCCCTATGAACCACAGGAGTCAGTTCTGGGCCATTACAGGTGCTGCAAAGAGAACTTTTGGCTAAGATCGCAGAATGAAACACAACTAATATCATGAACTTCAGTGGTACCCTGACTTAGAAATGGGGTTCATTCCCATAATAGTATTAGAAACCCAAAAGACTTGCAGAAATTATACCAAGCATCTCACAGATCCATCTAAATGGTATGTTTACAAAACAATATGCAACCTGTCAAAGTGTAACCCAAACATATTCATTACTACCCTATCATTTATTAACTGGAATATCCTAAAAATCCTCCCCTTAGATGATGCTGTAAGTGAATTCAATGCAGCCTTCCTAAATAGCCTTGCAACTCCTAGAACGAAGAAACTAAAAACAAATAATGCTGGCTATCCAAAAAAAGAGTAGAATGCAGGATAAAGAAAAAGTGGCAGAAATATAACCCATCATAACATCTCAAAAACTTGAGAGTGCTCCACATCCATACTAAAAAGCAAACAAATGACTACCGCAGTCAGATTAATAGTTAACACTACCCTAAAAAATTCTGGTCAACCATTAAAGAAATCTTACATCCTGGCCAAAAATTCAACTCTAATTCCTTTCCCAATAACTCAGCACTCAAAACTGCAATAAAATTCAACTCTTATTTCATAGATAGTATAGTGATTGCCCCTAACCAAGGGTTCACACATCTAATCCCTCCCCGTCCATCAGCCACATATCACTATGTCCACTTTCACCTTCAAACCTGTGCCCTCTTCCAATATAAAACAACTTTTAAACTCAAACCATGCTCAGCTTCAGCTGATGACCTTCCAAGCAAGTTCCTTAAAATAGCACATCCTTTGTCAATCCTTATAAAAAGGTCAGTCCAGAAATCACATGATCACTCTCTCTGAGTAAAAAAAAAAAAATCACACATCATTTTTATAAACAAAGGAGGAAATTTAACAAGCATGACTAACTTCAGACCTATGGTAATCTTAGGTTCATGCGAGAATAGTAGGCAAATTGTCGTGAAGGGCCATTTTAAGACTAACCAATATCTTGAGGTCAGAATCGAACCCTGTACTTTGTGTCTATGAAGTGAATACCTTAACCTTTATGCTGAACTTACCCTCTCTGAAATACTTGAAACATTTACTTAAAAACAATTGTTAATTATCTCCTGCAGGAAAAAACTCATAATCCTCACACAACAAGGCTCCCTTACCTCCCACAGTAGTAACACTGCACTTCCAACCCTTACAGATACAGTAAAGCTAGAGATAATAACAAACTAGTGCCAAAGCCACAGATTAAAACTCAACTTGAGGAAATGTATTATAGTGTATTTGTGAAATTGTTTGCCCAAGCTAATTACTCCACAGATAATACACTCCTAAGAGATGACCTAATACTTAGGGATCTGGGAACATACAACTTATTCTTTGTTTAGTTGGTTTGCAAACCATAAACATATATCGACAGTAATCTGGCCTTTGACCAACATGTTGCCAAGATATGAGATAATCATTCTATGTCACCCAACTCATAAGCAAAAGTATGACATACAAGTCCACGGAAGTTATAGTACCACTATACACACTTAGCTCTCATTAGACCCATTGCCCCCCTTTGGCATGTACCCAACCAGGTACTTGCAACAGTTGGAATGTCCTCAAAGGTTCCGCTCCATGAGAATCCAGGGTATGAATACCAAAATACCCTGTCCTATACAGATCACCTTCAGGCCCTATATCTGTACCTGGTCTCCTACAGGTTATTGACAGACTATCTATGCTTAGCATTCAAGGCATCCTCAGATCCAGCTGTGATGGATCACTTGCACATTTGCAAAACAAACAGCACCAGAAACACTAGACAGAAAGGCATGAACTTTGCCTGTAACATAAATAGAATATGCTGGAGAGACTGTTATGTTTCTCAAAGGATCACCGTGCTGTGGAATAAGCGCCACATCTACGTGAAGCAAAGTTCACCCCTTGATCCTTTTCAAAAGAAACCTTGATCATTGCATGGGAAACCATAAATGCACCATCCCATTCTGGCCCTCATCTCTCAAATAGGTCAACAGTAGTAAAGTAATCCCCGAATAACATGTCCCCCCACATACCCCTTAGCTACCTCTTTACTAACATGACACATAATATATGTGTCCAAGAAACTCAAGGACAAAACAGGGTTGGGTTGCACAGCTAGGCTTGTAAAGACCCTGGTGGTCATTAGTCTGGTATAAACCTATGAACCTATTACTTATGCACAAAACTTGGCACAAAAATACAATGAATTCATACTTATTTATTCCAACAACATATATTCCAAATTCAAGAGTTAGTATAAATAACTAAAGAGAATTTATATAATTTCTCAAAACAAAAACAATGTAGGTGTTGTAGTGTACTGGCTCACCAGCAGTTTTGTGCAGGAGTGGGCATGACCACAGTGACTGACAACCCGAAGCAGAATGGAAATGATTGACATGCCATGCATATTAGCCCATGACATCATGCATATAATGAATGAAAATGAACAGCTATGAGTACTGCACCTTTTCATATTACAACTCCTTAAAAAGACTCCTGTAAAACATGTATTTTGCTTTTCATATTGTGTTGCATAAGCATTTAGCACCTCTGAATTACAACAGTATTTTGCATCTGTTTCGCAGGTACTGTACGTTCCTGTGACAACAGTTGTTTAATTAAAACTATTTAAAAAGACATAAACTAACATAAAAGGCACAGTAGCGATGCAGGCAGTAAACACAGCACTAACCAAAATGCAGGAAACAAAGCTGAAAAAACACTGCTTCATGAACTTTAAAATTCTGATTTATTGTGATACAAACAGAAAACGTGGTAAGCGCTTTCACCTGGATAGGCTTCTTCAGACCAAAAGAACCCCCCCCCCTCTTGTACACCCTTATATGGCAAAAAAGGCACCAAAAACAGATAAACCATTAAAGGCACAGTACAACTATCATGGTATACAATATAAATGAAGTGCTTACTCTAAAATACATAAACCATAGTAAAATAAAAACACCTGTATCACTCATAAAACATAAATAGAGATGTATAAAAGCAAAAAACTGCATAAATTCATACTAATTGCACAACACTAACAATAAATCCTCTCATAAAAATGCTCTCATAATATATGTAAAAAGCACAGTCATACATATCACTTCAATCTCCTGGACTTCAGGAAAGGTCTCAATGGTACTTTCTCATTCAGTCCAGGAAAAACATCTGCTCTAAGTCTAACAATCCATTTAGATTCAATACTTTCAGTTCTATCCCTCACCCCCCCCTAAAACTAGTGTGTGTAAGATCTAGTACTTTAAAACAAAAAAAAAGTGTGTGGAATCATTAGACAAGACATGTTTGGACAAAAGCATTGACAGTGAAATGAATCCTGATCTGATAGAGATGTTCCCTTATTCTGTCACTCAGCCTCCTGTCCATCTTGCCTACATAAAAGGCAGCACAGGCTCCACAGGAGGCCAAATAAACAACATGTGTAGATTCACAGTTTGCATGAACTCTAACTTCATGGTTAGTGCCATAGACAGGGTGATAGAAATGGACATCAGTATCTATGTCCTGTGGGGAGTGATATTTCTTGGACTTATATTTAAAAAGACATTTTTAAAAGACGCATTTTGCTTTTCACATTGTGTTGCATAAGCATTTAGCATCTTACAATTCCAACGGTAGTTTGCATCTATTTGAAATGCAGGTGCATAAGCACTTTGTTTTTCCCCTTTTTGTTTCTAGCTAACCTCTTATTTAGCACCTCTCAGTTCAATGGCTAATTGGCTAACCTAGCATTTACCACCTCACAGTTCAAAGCCTAGTTTGCTGTATAAAAATGGCAAGCTATACCTGTAGTTTTGTTAGCTTTAGAAGAGTACACAGCTGTCCTTGATCTTCTGCTTTTACTGCTGTTGGGCTGAATATGTTTGCAATGTCTAGATACAATAACAGTTTCATACATGAAAGCACTTCCCCACTGATGAAAGTGATTTCATTCTTCCAGTCCTTTTGTATTCTGCCAGAGGAGAGAACCTGTCATAAGTGTGGCTGCAAGGCTGCTCTTGTACCTGAGAAATCCACCTTCACCTGGAGATGTAGAGCGAAGAAATGTAGGCATAGAAGAGGGATGCTGACTGGAACTGTTTTGAGAGAAGTAGATTGCCTGTGCCAATGCTTCTGAAAATACTGTACTGCTGGCTTGGAAGGTTCCCTGTGAGAACAGCTGCAGACCACCTAGGTGTTACTGTGAAATCTACTGTAAACTGGTATCAGTTTAAAAGAGTCATGTGCTCTTGGAAACTCCTCCAGGACCCCATGCTACTGGAGGGTCCTGGGAAGGAAGACCAAACTGATGAGTGCCTTTTAGTTCATGCCAAGTATAACCGTAGTAGAAACGTGGCAAAATAGAACAGGTGGGTGTTTGACATCTTTGACTGATTCAAGAAAATGGGTTACTTTCATTTATAGATAGACGAGATGCAGCCACCTTACTGCCCATAATGCAACAACATGTCTTGCCAGGAAGTATAATTATTTCTGATCAATTGGCCACATACCAGGGAAATGAAGACATTCCTGGGATGCATTACAAGCACCTGTCAGTGAATCACACTCAAAATTTTGTAAATCCACTAACTGGTGCCTACACCAATGCCATGGAGGGCATGTGGGCCAACTGCAAGAGACACTTTAAGGCCATGAATGGCACCATGCCACACATGGTACCCAGTTATTTGGATGAGTTCATATGGAGAACCAAGTATGGCAAAGACTTTGATGACTTATTTGTCAACTTACTGCATCGCATACGTGAGTTTCAAGAAACTCAATACCTGCAGGGTAATGATGCTAGAATTGATGAACAGTCAGATTTGGGATCTGAAAGCATAAGGGACAGGCTGGACAGTGACTCAGGAAAAGAAAATAACCTTCCTGGCATTTAAAAATGTGTTGTGCAACATTCAATGTTTAGTTTGATCTTCTTTTGCTGCTGTTTTTGGTGTCTAATTCTGCTTTTGTACTGTATTCTTTTTGGAATTTTTGGATCTTTGAATCTTTTTGAAAAGTGGGTGTTTGGTGGTGTTTGCGGTAATCTCCAAGTGTAGTACCTCGCAGGTAGTTCTGCGCAGCTTTGGGCGTGGCCTAACTGATTGGCAGGGGAAAAATGAGTTTGAGTGACAGGCATGCTAATTTCCGCATTGCAGTGACAGGCATGCAAAATTCCACAGTCTTGATACTGTGTCTAGTTAGTAAATCACTACACAAAGTCCAAAATAATAAAACAAAAATAATAACGCTCCCAAAACAACAGTTATACTGCGTATAGTAATTAAATCACTACACAAAGTCCAAAAAAATATAACGTTCCCAAAACAAAAGTAATAAATGGTCCTGATCACACGTTTGACTGCCATAGGCATCATCATATGACTCCAGCATTAATCGCACATTCCACATTCTGCATACTGTGCAACACAAACAAAGGCCAAAACCTACTAGGCATCAGCATATGAAGCCAGCAGTAAGCACAAAAATAACAAAACGGTCCCGGTCACACTTTTGACTGTAGCAGATTAGGCATCAGCATCAGCCGGCAGTAATCGCACCTGTTTAATCCACCCCAGACAAATGGCAAAAGTAATAAAAGGCTCCCACTCACATGTTCCAACTTCCAATCAAATATAATAGCCACAAAAATAATGAAGCGGTCCCGGTCACAAGTTTGACTGTAACATAATAAGCATCGCCATATGAAAATGGCAGTAATCAGATCTGTTTAATACACCCCTCAGTGCTACAAAAAAAAAAAAAAAAAGAATAACTGCTGCCGGTTTAATTCTAACATGCCCATCAACAGAAAAGGGTAGTACTTACACCTGCTCTTACAGATTATTAACATTATTATCACCTTCTCAATCTCCAAACACTACAGTGCAGTCTTTACCTATAAAAAGGATGGATGCCATTGCAAACCTTACCTCTTAGGTAATTTCTGCATAACCTACATGGACGTTGACGAAATGAACAGAATGGATGACAGCTACGGTACCTGTCCTGCATAACAATTGCACAATGTTTTTAAAATGACTATTTGTGACTGCACATTGTGATGATAAAACTGGGTCTGAATAAACAGATTCTGTGAATTGAAAATTTTGTTATGACTTATATGACTGAAATCTTTGTGTGCATTGGTATAATTTGAGTACTCCAACCTATTCAGACTGCGTCTTTGCGACTATTAAAATCTGTGAAAATATAAAGTTTTGTGACTATTAAAGTTTGTGTGTTGCATATTCATATGGATTCTGTGATTATTACATTGTTATTAAATCTAACTATTTTGTCATGAATTCAATAAACAGTAAGATTCAAGGAAATATTTGTGTGCATTGGTATAATAAGAGTACGCCAACCTATTCAGACTGCATCTTTGCGAGTATTAGAGTATGTGAAAATGTATGTTTTAGTTGTGTGAATAGACGTGTTTTTCTGACTTGATTCAGCTAAATAACTACATAATTGTATGCTTTGAATATTCATACCGATGCTGCCTTGCTATGGCAGTGGCGATGTGAATATTCATGCGGGTGCTGGGTCTGTGTGGCTGGAGGCGTGTTTGGGGTGGGATTTGCTACTGCACATCCTGCAAGGTACTACACTTAGTGATTACCGTGTTTGCTTCTTGTATTGCTACTGTTTTTGGAGGTGTATACGAATGGTGAAACAATATTAAAGAAAGTTCAGTCAAGACATTTGCATCAGTGCCTTATTCTTGCTAAGCATGTCACTGTTACTTAGAAATATTGTAAATTTATACATTTGTCCAGTGCCTCATTCTTGCTAGACATGTCACTGTTACTTAGAAATATTACAGACTTTTACAGTAAATGCACACTTATATTTATACGGAATTCAATTCTTTTTGGGAATGTTTTAAGAAATGCGCATGCATGGTGAAGGGTGAAGAATGAATATTCGTTCGAGCCAGAAGCACATTATAATGAATATTCACTCCAACTGATTGACATCAACTGGTTGGGGTTGGATTTGGGTGGCATTTGCTACTGTGCATCTGGTGAGCCAGTATACTACAATATCGCCAAAATGTAAACTATCCTGCAGCATCCTTCGGTAGGCTTGTAGGCAAGTACCACAATGTCTTAACTGGAGCCATATCTTTGTGTGAAACAGACCTCTGTTTCAACTGAGCCAGCAGGAAAAACTACCCAGTATTGAAGCAATAAAACATGTCCATAATCATTACCACATCTGGCACAGTGAAGTGTAGTCAGAATTCAGGTTTCACAGCCCTTTAACAAAAGTAGTTCTAAACTTAGTGTCACTATTCATAAAAGGAAAACACAATAAATATTGAAAAAAAAAAACTAATAAGACACAAAAACTTTCAACAATGAATGCATGCTCTCAGTTGAGCTAAAATCCTGCAGAGCAACGCAAAATGAACATAGTACATCTTCTGCAAAACCAGGTTCCTGACCAATCAGGGAAAAAATAGCCAGTTACCAGAGTAAAAACACCCCTCCACAGACACACACTCACAAATACAGCAAAACAAATTTACACACACAGAATGCAGTAAAACTAGCAGTCTGTAAAAAAAAATTAAACCTATAATACAAAGCTTTACACTATATAAACCATACAAAGTGGAAACAAGAAGTACACCAAGTACATACTTTCTACTTAAAATTATCCGGTAATTACACCATACACAAGAAATGTCATCAATAATTCATAGTTTAAATCAGAATCTCCCAAACATAAAAATGTTCACTTACCTGTAATGTCCAAGTGTGTAGTCTAAACAAGTCCCATTAATTCTTCTAGCAGCCATCTCCTACAAAGCTGACTGCTTCTCCAAATGACTTGCACAAAATGTACAGACAGCTTAAACAGAATACAGCCATTATCAGTAAAAGTTTCAGCAAAATTTAAGTCACCTATAGCTAATCATGACAGTCATTTATAATCTCAATGTCACCATCCACAAAAAGTAAAATTTGTTAAAAAGTAGTAATTTATAAAAACAGGCTGTAATAGCCTCTCGTCCAACCTTCTGTCAAGCTGAGCTGAATTCTGTAGAAAGTGACCCACATATAATTTCATAAATCAGCAAACCCACCTCCAAGCAATTAAGCCAAGTCTTGTGTCTCCACAGGATGCACCTAAACAATGCTTAGATTTACTTTGTAATGAATGCATGAACAGATTACGCTGGTTGACAAATTCAAAGACATACATACAATGAAATGAATAAGACATCTTAAACAGCTAAGCATTTAAACCTCTCATTTAATTAAATGAAAATCACTACCAAGCCAGAAACCAATGCAGTTAGAAACTCATCAACTTGAATTTTTCACCTTTGCTGGCACCCATTGTTTAATCCAGTATGTCCAAGATCAAAAACACTTAACACATAGCCAAGGATGACTGCAGCAATTTTAGAAGAATTAACATGCAAATCAATTGACCCAGGCTTCTTTACAACAAACTCATAACTATGTAACTATTTTTATATATTTAGTTAAACTTTTAGTTAATGTAACAAACTTTAAGAAACTGTGGATGTATTTATTTGACATTTGATTACCTGGAAAGTGTGACTGGGTGTAAGCCCATTTTCAGTGAAGGCCCAAGTGAAAAACTCCACCTTTTTACAAAAATTTTAAGAACAATAATTTTATAATCTTCAAAAGTAAAACAAAAGCATCTGCAGTTTAAATTATAACACATCAGACATAATATAAAAACACTGGTTAAGAATTGATACAAGTCATGACGACCATTTAATGTTTATACAAAATTCTAGACAGTTAGTAGAGAAATTAAAAGTAAGTTAGTCTAATACAAACAGGAATTGCAATATGAAGTGAGGGAAAACAGGCTTATGGTATATTTAGAGAGAGACAGAGCCAGGGGAGGGAAAATGTTAGAAGTAAGAAAGTAAATGAAGAAGGAAGAAAAATTAGGTAGAAGGAATGAGCAGGCACTTGTTCACATTTAGGGATATAGGTTATCCAGGTTTTGAGCAAGAACAGAGCCAGATTTTAGCTAGGTAGTCTTTCAGAGTTGTATTGAAAGATGGGAGGGAGAGTAATGATCTGATGGAAACAGGTAAAGGGTTACAGACCTTAACAACTTTGTATGAGTACAGATAATGCCAGGCAGATTTCATAGGTTTGTAAACAGACAGGAGTTCTTAGTCACTGGATCACAATGACTGACTGGGGACATAGTTGTTTGGAATGGAGGATGGATTTTCAGTGGATATTGCTATCTGCAGAAAATGATAATAAATCTACATATACAGTTTTAAGTGACCTATTTATGGACCTGTAACAGACTTGGAACAGCTATGAAAAAATAATTTTAGTGAAAATCTGGGGAACCGCAAATATCATCTGTCCAAGAGAAGAGTTGTTGAAAGAGGTTGGTATGAGAGGAAACACATTCATTTTAATGATGCACGTCTGCAAAAAACAAAACCTCTAAACGTATGAGTTGGGTTAAGCTTAAAGAAACCATTATCTCAAGATGGTCTGAAACACAAAAGCAAAAAGTACATTAAAGGATATTGACTGGTATACTGGATATTTAGGAAGCAGTATACATATCATAATTAAGCACCAAAGGGCATCTTCCAAAACCAAGCAAGTTTTTTTTCTCCTGTACTCTGCCATGGTTAGACCAGGTATAGAATATAATGTATCCTTTACCATGTATCTCATTAGATATATCAAAGAACTGTAAAGACCATAGATGCTCCTAACAAAGTGACTCCCTGGTTTCAGAAATCTTATCTATCAGGAGAGGCTGGAGTCACTCTCCCTATACTCGGTGTCATATGGACTCTTGAGGGGAGGCCTATGCCTTACTTTCGTACTTTCATGGTTCCCATTAACTGAGACTTCCTTTTTCTCAATGTGTAAATAGTACAGCCAAGTAGAACAAGAAACTTGAATCTACATCAGGGAATGAATAGAACATCTTGCACTTCCCCTTGTTCTGGAATAGGCTCCATCTTTGCATGTCAACCACTGTAATTCCCTGTTGGCCTTCAAACGTAACTTAGATGATTGCATGGGTACCCTAAACTACACTCTGGGGCTTACAGGCTTTACTGTCCTTGAAAAGTTTGTTAGAACTTGAGGGTGGTTATTAACAAGGCACACATGTCCTCTGGTCTAATAGCCTAGTATTCCCATAATTGCTATGATAAGATGGTCCAATTAAGAAAAAAATAGCAGAAAAAAATCTTGCATAAATAAAACTACATTAGAATCCAAAAAGGAGGGAAAAAATCTGAAAAAATACCCATATATGTTGTCAACTGCACTAGTCTTAGGTGAAATGGAACCCTAAGCAAAGGAATCCATTTCAATCTCCTTGCTACCTACCAGTCCCCTCCAGACTATTCCTGGATGATGCTATGGAAGACGTGGCTGAGGTCTCTGCATATTTTGAGACTGGTAACTAACTGGTCTGCTATCATTAAGAATGATGCCACAGTACAACAACAAAACAAAAAAAATCAAGTTCATCAATTGGACAGCACTTGGTATCATTGCAATCTGTCAGGCTGGAAGAGTTATACCTGCTACACAATGGATGGCCTGGCCAGGGCTTCTGTATATTGATAAATATATTTTTTGTTTCCATAGTACCATTTCTTAGGCATACTGTGTCTCCTGCACCTAAGAACTTAGCATTTTTAAACCAGGTCCATATTAACCATGCACTGTTCAATGCTAGGAGCCTAAACAAAATTCTGCCCACTCTCAAAGCCTTCCAAATCCAGAAATATATAAGTATTTCTATAATTACAGGAACATGGCTCTAATGCCATGATACTATTCCTTCTGTACCTGCTTTTAATGCCAACCATTCATTTAGATCCTCTCCCAAGGACAGCTGTGTAGTGGGACAATATCTGTTTTTATTACAAAAAAAAACATTACTTCACATCTAATCAAGATAATAGGTTCATAGGTTCATATGTAGGGACTAGGCTATTGGCCCTAGGGCCTATATAAGCCTAGCCAAAGGTACCCTGGCTTTTGCCACCCAAGAAAATTATTTTCCTGTGCCACTGTCAAGCAGAGCCACAGAAGTGATCCCCGGGGTGAATTTCCTATCTCCCATCTTGAACCCAGGACCATGTACACTATAGTCACAATAGTTAACCACTAAGCCATCACAGCAGTCCTAGAATCCCTCCTTATCCAGGTAACTGGTAACAAGTCCAAGTATCATGTATCGATACTATCTTCAAGTACAACTTCCATAATGCCTGCAGCCCAATAATCCTGCTTCAGCAAATTAGAATCATTAACTAACAAACCTAGTACAATCCTTCAGGATAACTTCAGCTATCTGTTTATAAATAGATAAACATGCACCACAAGTAACAAAGGTGGTTTCTGTACATCAGTAATGCCAAGTCTCTTGATTAGTTAGTGCCCCCCACCCCCATAAAGGCTCTAACCTACAAAAATTATTCTTATGGATATGGTAGAATTATGCATTGTACCTGTAGCTGCCTCTCTTTCGCTAAATTGGATGAACACACCACAGTGTTTTCCATAAGATGACAACTGAAGATGTCCTCAAATCCAGCTGACTTTAGAGACTTCCCCAACATCCTAGCATTAGCTTCTGCCAAAAGGAGAATTACAAGCTCTCCACCCTATAACGGCCCCACAACTACAATGGATATTTATGCCATAGATTTCGCTTTCCACATAAACTTGGCATTGAAACTTCTGTGCCCATTCATCACAAGTGCAGAGGCAAGTTTGGATAAAAAAAAAACTTTGGTGTATCCCCAGAATCAACAAATTGTAGCATGGCAGATAAAACTCAGCACTCTTCCCAAAAGTACGCTAATATAAAGCCTTTCTTTCAAATGTATTTCACTTACAGCAGTGACATTTCTTTTTTATGTGGAGAGCCTCTTACCCAGATCACTACCCCGGGACTCATACAAACCTTGAGAAGCTCAGTCATAACACTTTGTTTTGCTTAATGTCAAAAACTTAGCTAAACCATAAAGTATCAGTGGCAATTACCTGATGTATGTACTACATTTGCCACAACAATACTGAAGCCTTAACATTTGAAATTACAAGATGCTGTACTTTTCACTACCAGTAAGATCAGCAACACACATACACACACACACACACACACACACACACACACACACACACACACACACACACACACACACACTTTTATATATCTATACCTATCAAGCTTCAACTATCTGTATCTATATATATATTTTTCAAAAAAAAAAAAAAAATATATATATATATATATATATATATATATATATATATATATATATATATATATATATATAGATATATATATATATATGTATTCACTTTAGAAGCTTGAAATACTGAAATATCGAATTTCAGTATTTTGAACCCATAAAGTCGAATCTTCAAAACAGAAAACCCAGAAGCACGAAATTCAAAATCGAGCACACCAGAGATTTTGAATTTCACGCTACTACTGCACACACACACACACACACACACACACACACACACACACACACACACACACACACACACACACACACCATCCTCTCCACACACAAACACAAGCTCTCTACTACATAAAAACAGGGAGGCAAGCACCCCTGCACCCCCCCACACCCCCCCACTTATATATTCTAACTCCGAGGTCGCACTACACACAAACACCACCACACAAGCTACATTCTGTTCACACATGCACATCACAGCAACAAAACACACTAACACACACCACAGCCCCTACCCAAAACTCTTAACACACACACACACTTACCTAAATTCATGATCACAGCGGAACCTCAGAAGCATGAAATTCAAAACCTCCGAGGTTTTCAATTTCACTCTTCTGAGCTTTCACTCTGATCAGGATTCTACTTTATGGGTTCGAAACACTGAAATTCGATATTTCAGTATTTCGAGCTTCTAAAGTGAATCCATACACATATATATATATATATATATATATATATATATATATATATATATATATATATATTAATATAAAATTTGATATATGATATATATATATATATATATATATATATATATATATATATCAT
>NC_056735.1:1114041565-1114061565 GCF_019279795.1 Protopterus annectens | reverse complement strand
TTTAGAGAAAGCCAATTTAATAGGTCTTCTAATATAGTGGGGTTTTTCCCTGGGGGAAGATATGTGCAGACAATATTAATTGTTTTGTGAGGGTTTAGCTGCAGTTTCGAAATAATTATATCAGCATTATTTTCTGATGGTAGGTTATATGTTGTTTTACTAATTAGCATTTCGCTTCTATAGAGAATTGCAACCCCGCCACCTTTTTTCTTTAAGCGGTCCTGTCTGAGGATGTTATAGCCTGGGGGGGTAACTTCATTATCTTTTATTGAAGGTTTAAGCCATGTTTCTGTTAGGCAGAGGATGTCAAACTGTTGAACATCTAGAAGAGCATGAATTAGTGGTACTTTATTACAGATGCTACATATATTTAGATGGGCAATTGAGAGTGATTTGGGGGGTTAGTGGATGGTGTTGGTTTTATTTGGAATTGATTGCATTTAGTGGATGTTGGGGATGAGTTTGGGCCGGGATTGGGGTGGATGTCACCATCTAATAGTGAGTGGGTTGATAAAGTATTATAATATTGAGGGGTTTTGCAGTAGTAGTCAAAATATTTTCTGGTGATATGATTTGGGTATTTAATGTGAGAGAGTCGGTGATATTTGGCTTGAAGGTAGGAGGTATTGTAGATGGCATTGAGATAACTTACAGACAGAGCTAGGGGAGCTGTCAGGGTATGTTTGTGAGGGATAGTAAGAAAAAAGGAAGGGGTTGTTCATAGGAGGTTAAGAGATAGGTAGATGTGAGAGTAGTTAAGAGAGTTAGTAGTAATAAATGTTGGTATTGGCTTGACATGTTTAGAGAGACTGTAATAGGTTGTGAAAGTAAGAATTAGGGAAGAGTTGTTTTAACAGTATGGTAGGTGGGGGGAGGAGTTTTCTAAAGTAGGTGGGTGGGGGAGGGAGGGGTATATTTTAGAGGGGAGTGGTAACAATTACAGGGTATAATTGTGGGAGGAGGTGTGATTGGTTGTTAGGAGGAAGGGGAATGTCTATGAGGGTATAAATGTAGAGGTGCTAGGGGCGGGTGGGATTTGGGGACAGGGTAGGGGAGCAGAGTGAGCCCGATGGGCGAATGGAGTGGGAAGACACAAGAGAGTGTTATAGCACAGTGAAAAAAAAAACAATCTATAAAGTGGGGGAAACAGCAGGTAGGTATGTAAGAGGTAAGGGTAAAATTCCAGTGAGAAGTTCTGTTTAGAATTTAGCCTCAGTGATTACACAGGTTTGGAGTGATACAGTAGAGTAGAAGGATGTTTTGGCAGGGTCCAGAGAAAGTGAAAAGCAAAATGGGTTAGAGAAAATAGATACGGGAACAGGACAAAAGTAAGGTATTGGAGAGTGTAGCAAAGGTAGAAAAGGGAGTAGATAGGTTTGTAGAAGGATGCCACGTAGTGGTCAGGTCAGTAACTTAACAAAACTATGCAGGTGAGAAAGGGGTAATAGAGATAGGGAGTGAGGAAAAAAGTGTAGTGAGTTATAGTAATAGCTAAGAGGGGGTGTTATCCATCCTTTACTTAATACTATGCATTCTTCTTCAGATAAATAATATTTGCACAAGTATACAATTTTAAAATTTACAGTACCTATGTCCTCCATGTTTGCCTCGTTTTCTTCCAGTTCATTTTGTGTTGTTTGTTTCTGGAAAAAAATGTTTTTTGAATAACCTTTTTTATTCATTGAATTATTGTTTCTCCCATTATCTGTCACTTGTGCCCAAGTTCTTTCCTCACTATTAATTCTTTGGTAAACTTTCATTGTTTGTTGACTTTCTTTGTGTGGCTTTATAGCTGATTGAGCTACCGCTTCTACAGTTTCCACAGGTTGACTACTCATGTTCTTCACTGGTGGCATGTTTGTTGATACCTCTATGGGCCCTTTTGCTCCTGAAACTTGCTTTGAAGGTCTTTTAGAGACATTTTCCACAGTAGCTATTACATTTTTCCCATTTAGATGTTCTGCCCATCTCACAGCATTCACCTCTGTGGTCACTGTAATGATGTCATCTTCTCCAGGCTTTCCTGGTACATCATTCAGTAATTTCAGCCCATACGCAAAAGCCACACCCCCTTCATACTCTCTCTGATCATGCTCAAATTTCTTTTGTTTTATCTTACTTAGTGTATCATTCAATTTAATTAAATTATCTTGAATGCTGCACATTTTACTGTTGAAGTTATCTATGGAGGTGTTTTCTTTAAGTTTGACAAAGTTATTACGTATGTTATCGGACAGCTCTGCCATTTTCATATTGTTATAATTTATAGCAACAAATACAAAAAGGAGATGTAGGCAAAATGATGAAAGCTAGTAACCACAATGAAATCTTGCCTAGGACACCACGATGGAAACCCGCAGTCCAAGTAACACAGTTTATTGGTAGAAATAACACAAAATAACGCTGAACAATCCACAATGCGTTTTCGATCAATCTTCTTCAGCAAAAACTGGATCAAACAATCTTCTTCAGCAAAAACTGAAACACTGAATAGTGCTTCACTCCTGATTAAATACCCTGCCCTGTTGTCTGTCCAATTACACAAATTGCTAATTAGTTTAAAAACATCAACTAATTTAAAGTACCAGTATGAAAGAAAAATTTTGTTTTTAACTTAACACACTGTGTTTTAGTCAAATAGTTTTAAAATAAATAAATAATTGTTTACATAGTTAGAATATGAAATGACTTGAACATACTCTGATTAAAAAACATGTATAGTGTTGTAAGATTTCACATTAAAACCACTTTGTTGTTTAAAAGCCTTTTTAAACTGATTTCTTCCAAGTTATATATATTAAATGTAATGAATGGTGACATCTGGTGGCTTTGTGATGTAAGTACAAGAGCTTTATAATTTTGCAGATCTAAGTTTTAGTACTAGCTTTATAGATAAATGATCATTCAAACCTGGAAATTTATTGGAATCCAGTACTATCTGTCAGTATAACTCTTTATATTCAAGTTTATCTTCCCATAATCCACCCCTAATATCCCTAGGTAAAGAGTCTAGCACAAAAAAAGAAAATTCTGCTTGTGGGATACGGACACGGATATCCTTCAGAAGGGACTCACGGAAACAGATAGCTGGTGCCAGAGCCATGGCCTGAAGTTAAACGCCAAAAAATGTATAGTCATACCCTTCGGGAAAAACAAGGTAACCCCAAGCTACCATATAGGTGGCAATCCACTAAGCACAGAAGAGGTTATCAGGGACCTGGGGACCCAGGTTGACAGTGGCCTTTCTTTTGACACTCACATTGCTAAAGTGGTTAGAAAGACCTTCTACATTGCCCACCTGATCATGAAGGGATTCACATCCAGATCTAGTGAGGTCATTGTTCCCCTGTACTCTTCACTTATCAGACCAATGATCGAGTACAATGCCCCATTCGGGATGTATCTCACCCGACATCTGCAGCAATTGGAGAGACCCCAAAAGTTCCTCACCAAAAGGATAAAGGGACTCCAAAATCTGTCATATGCTGCCAGATTGAAGAAACTCCAGCTCTATTCAGTCGCATACCGTCTGCTCAGAGGTGACATGTGCCTGACATACAAGGCCATGTCCAACCCGGAATTAATGGACATGCTCCACCTCAAAAATCCAAATCCACCAAAACCACTAGAGCAAGCGACTTAAACCTTAGCACGGATATAAATAGGACGTGCTGGAGGGATAGATTTATCACTCAGAGACTCCCTATGCTGTGGAATAAAATCCCGGTCCATGTGAGGCAGAGCACCTCGCTGACTCTGTTCAAGAGAAATCTAGACCTGTGGATGGGAGATCGTAGGTTTACCCCAGGAATCATCTCTGTGTCACTGCTGGACAGAGGCACAACAAACTAATGGGCACAGTATTTTTTCATATAAGGGGTGGCGTAAGCCACAATAATTTGGGCTAGGCTTATAAATGCCTTAGGGCAGATAGCCTAGTATAAACCTATGAACCTATGAACCTATGAACCTATGGGCAAGAAACTTGATGTCTAAACAATGCATTTTTCACATTTTGTTTTTTAACTTCATATAGGTGTACATAAATGCGACATCTTAGTTTCCTTTCTGTTTTTCCCACATAAAACGAGGTACAGAAATTACAGGTTGCAAGACATACAACACCATTGCTGTTGCAGTTAAATGTACCTCTGCTAGTGAGTGTTCTATTCCTAGCTTCCAAAAAAAATCTCCTTTTTGTTGTTAATCCTGGGGCATTGGGAACAAAACCCACATTTGTATGTCCCCACACCCCGGGTGCCAGTTTTCTTATCTTTAGGGCCCCCAAATTCAAACATTTGTTTGAAATTGGTGTCCTTCCGATAAATAAATTTTAGTGGTCTTTGATTTTTGAAAGGTAAATCTGAAATTTGAACAAATCTTGACCATTCCTTAGATATAACTTGCCTAATAGGCCCTGAATCCCCCGTATAATCAAGTATATATGCTGTATCTAAAGAAGTGGTTTCTTTGGAGCCCAAATCGTTGGTTGTACTAGAGATGTTCTGTCCTAGAATAGGGGCAAATCTTTTATGCCTTTCTTGGACCACTTCGAGTAAGGCCTCATCAAGTAGTGGTCTTGGATAACCCCTATCCGTTAACATGTTGCAAACATTGTTACTTTCACTTGAAAATTCTGAGTCGTCTGAGGTCATTCGACTGACCCTAACAAGTTGTCCCTTCACTATGTTTTTCTTTTGAAAATAAGGGTGAGAACTTTGGTAGTGAAGGTAAGAATTTGAAAAGGTTTTCTTGCGATGTATACCTGAGGAAAATCCTGTAGCCTGCTTTTTAAGTATAATGTCCAAGTACACACATTGTTCCACATTTGCCTCAAATGTAAAATCCAAAAAGTTGGTGGTGTCTTTCAAATAATCCAAAAATTCATGGAATGTTTCCATTGTGTCTGTCCAAAATATACATATGTCGTCCAGGAATCTCTTGTACAAACACCAGCATTGGGTGTATGGACTGTTCAAAATGTATAATTTTTCCCACCTTTTCAAAACTATGTTGGCATATGTAGGTGCACATTTGGCACCCATGGCAACACCCTTCTTTTGTTTAAAAAATTCCCCTTGGAAGTACATGTAGTTGTTTTTTAAGATGGTTTCCATGAATAAAAGACAATTTGTAAAATCAAGATGTGACAAAGTGCCTTGGTCCAAAATCTCTTCTTCCAACCATAAAAGGCCTGTCTCGTGTGGGATGGAACCAAATAAATCCACTATGTCTAGGGTAATAAAAATAAGGTCCGGTGAAAATAATTCTGTTTTAACACTCCTTAGAAAGTCCCAAGAGTCCTTTAAGGCCGTGTCTCCAGTGTATGACAAGACTTTCAGTTTGTCATCTACAAATTTGGCTAGTGGTGTAGTGATAGACCCCTCAGCCGAAACTATTAACCTAAGTGGTGGATCTGTGGGATTCTTGTGAACCTTTGGTATTCCAAATACCGTCGGGACCCGAGGGTGTTGATTGAATAGAAAGTTGTGTTGGTCCTTACTGATGGAACCTTCCAACAGTAGGTCATCCAACATTATGTGTATTTTGCTTTTAGCTATGTTCACTTCGTTGATCGAGGCCTTAGAATATTTGCTAGTGTCATGTAGGGATTCCCTCATCTTGGATTCATATAAAATGTGGTCCATTAGAACTGTCCCCCTCCCTTATCAGGATGCATCACCCTCAAATTCTCATTCTGTTTAATCTCATTTAATAGTTTTTTCTCTGTTTGTGATAGGTTAGGAATAACATAATGGTTTGTGATAGTATTCCTTAACTCTCTTTCCATTAAATTGCCAAAATTCCTAAGTTGTGGGTGAAGCCAAGCAAAGTTGTTATAATTTAGCAGAACTTCTAAATACTGCAGTCCTGCTTTTTCATTGATCTCAAGCCACTTGTCAACCAAATTCTTAGGTAAATCATTGCCTGCAGGTAATTTATTGATTCTCAGTCCTTTTGGAACTTGATTTACCCTTAGGCAATTTTCAGAAAACAAATTGTCCCACTGTAGATGTTTCAACTTGAACAAATCTCTCTAATTCATTGAACATTTCTCCGCAATTCACTTTAGCTAGTGTTATGGATTGCTGTTCTCCACCACACAAGAAACGATTCACCGGTGGGCCAAACATCCCTGCAGTACTTTTTCACTAGACATGGTACTGTTACATCTCCCATTGTTAAATGAGCTCACAGTTCTTTCATTATTATTTTTTTTTACTCAAAAGTTTTTATTGATCTTCCAAAATTTACAAAAAATAATGACTTTTATGTAGAAGAATAAACAAAATAGTAAACTATATACACTACTTACATTTGACCTGAAATTAGAAATTAAATAGACCAATCTAGACAGTCATATATTAAGAATGTTGAACAAATATTCTCTTCTTTTATCTTTTTTTCACTTAAGAAGAGTCTGAAGCTGCTTTTAAAGTCTCAATAAGAGTTGATTTTTTCTTCCATGGATTGTTGTTTCAAGACTTAGGAAAGATCCTTAGTTCTTTGACTCTAATTTCCAATAATTCTGTGTCATTCAGTAGTTTTAAAATAAGTCTTCAAAAGATGGTTCGGTGCTGGTTTTCCATTTTCTAGTTATACACTTCCTAGCAAATGCTAGTATAGACCATAATAGATATGAATAATTTTTATTCATTACAGTTGTTTCAGCAATATTTAATAAAATCAGGGATTTGGTTAACAAAAATGTATCTGAAAATATAGCTTGCAAGAAATTATTAATGTCTGCCCAAATTTATTTGACTTTACTACTATCATGAAACATATGCAGCCAGTCAGCTTTACATTTTTGTAAACATCTCCAGCAGGTGACATTGTTGGAAGAATCAAATTTAGCTAGTTTATTTGGTGTATAAAATGATCTATGCAAAAACTTCCATGTATAAATTTTCCAAAAGTGAACATTGGATGTTAGTTTAATAGAGTATAAAAGATTAGATTTGTTTTCCTCTAACAGATGTACTGAATGACTTTTAGTGATGAAATTCCAATAATTTTGTTGAATTCTAACTTTATAATTTATTAATAATTTATATATTTTAGTTGTTATGTTTCCACTGTTGTGATTTTCATAAATAGTATCATACAAATAATTTATAAATGTAGCTCTGTCCTTAAAGGAAGAGTTATTAACTATTCTGCATAGATCATGTGAATAAGTTAATACAATTTGAAGAACTAGCCAGTTGGAAGAAGAGAGATCATATGAACGTATTATATCTTGACTATCAACTACTTTCTAATTATTAATGCAATGTTGCCAGCAGATTAAATTATTTGTTTCCCATTTTGTAAATACAGTTCTGTGTATTTTATTGGAAACATTTTTTGTAGAACTGAATGGTATTATTAAGTCCATCCACATTTTAATATCTGTATTAGCATTAATGAATCTTCTGAATATTTCAAAAATATGATTTGCAAGCTTTGATTTTGTAAGTGTTACTAGATTATATCGAATGCCTATGCATAAAATATGCCACAATATATTATTCTGGATATCTAACTTGTGATCTTTTATTATGGTATTTTCATTTAAAAGAATAATAGTGTGTAACGTTTTCCAGTTAGAATAGTATTTTGGATCAACCCAATTTATAATGATTCTAAAAATAGAAGCTTTAATGTAAGTCTCTATATCTGGAAATTCAATCCCTCTCTGATCCCATGGCCTGATATGTTGTGTATATGCTATTCTATTTCTATTTGGGTGCCAGAGAAATTTTAATAGAAGTGTATTTATTTATTTTAATAAGTTCTTATCAGGAGTCTTGGGTACAGCTTGTGCTATATATAGAATATTTGGTAACAATACCATTTTTATTAGTTGTAATCTGTCTTCAAAAGTTAAATACATTTTATTCCACTTTTCTGTGTAATCTTTCAAAGTTTTTATAATGTTATTATAATTTAGAGTTAAGATTTCATCTATATTGTTAGTTAAGGTAATGCCTTCTTCTTCTTTCGGCTTTTTCCCAATTAGGGATCACCACAGAGCATCACCTGTCTGCTCATGATTGGCAGTGGAGTTTTATGGTGCCAAGGTGCCAGCCCGGCACCCAATCTTCCACAGAAGACGCACACACACGCACACACTCACACCTAGGGCCAATTTGGAGTGCCCAATCCACCTATAGCATGTCTTTGGGATGTGGGAGGAAACCGGAGCACCCAGAGGAAACCCAGGCAACCACAGGGAGGACATGCAGACTCCACACAGAAGGCACCCCAGTTAAGAATCGAACTGGAAAACCTCTCGCTGTGAGGCAGTTAAGGTAATGCCTAAATAACTTAAATCTGCCAATTATATTACTTCCCTCTATTTTGAGCTCATTTTTTATTTAATATTATGAAATTAGATTTTGTTTTATTGAAATGAAGACCTGAAATTGAATACAATTTTTTGACTAATGTGTCTAATCCTTTTATAGATTCTTTTGAATTAGATAAGGTAAGGAGTATGTCGTCCATGAATAACATCATTTTGGAATTGCATTATCCATGTATGTCAATTCCCTTTTTTTAGCATTAAAGCATTTTGAGGAAGCAAATAATTCAATAACTAAAGCAAATAAGAAAGGGGAACTTTGTTTTGTGCCTTTCATTAACATTATAGGCTCAGAAGTGTATGGTCCTAATTTAACATATGCTAAGTTATTTTTATAAATATTCTTTATCAATGATATAAAGGATTGAGGAAATTCAAAGAGTTCTAATGTTTTGAATAAATAATCCCAATTTAATGAATCAAAGGTTTTTTTCTATGTCTAGTGTTATTAATAAAGCTTCCTGTTTTCTCTAAAATATCAATGATAGTTAATATTATTTGAATATTGTCATAAGTTCACTTTATGTTCACAGTATGAAACCTGTTTGATCTTCATTTATGATATGAATCATAGATTTTTTTCATTCTATTGACAAAAATAGACATGAAGATCTTATAATCATTATTAAGCAATGATATTGGTCTATAGGAACTGCATTGCATAGGATCTTTGCCTTCTTTTATGACTGAAGTTATTAATGAATAGCTCCATGAAGGCAGAATTATATTTTGTATTTGAATTTCAAGTAGGGATTTTTGAAGAAGTGAAGTTACAGATGTTGGAAAAAAATTTATAAAATGTCATCAGTTCCTGGAGCTTTGTTACTTTTGCATTCCTTAATAATTTCTGCAACTCCTTTATAAGAAATTTGTTTTTGAATATCTAATTTTAGTTTTTCTGGTATTTTCTTAACTTTTGTAAATATTGAATCTAAATTTAAAGGAGTAGTATGAGTATTATTAGTTCCATAATGTTTGGTATAGTGATGTTTAAAAGCATCAAGAATATTACTTATATCTGATACTTTTTACTATTTTTTCCCCTCATGAAGAATATTTGTGGTGTTATTTGTTCTAGATTGCCTTTTAACTCTCATAAAATTACATTGTGCATATACTTAGGCGATGTAGAATATGTATTTAATTTTAACTTTTCCAATGCCAAATTAGTTTTATGGGTTAGAATTTCAATACATTTTTTATTTGGCTCATCAATTATTTTTTTATCAGTGGAAGTGCTTGTAGTGTCCAATTTTTTGATCTCTGCAATTTGATTTTGTATATTATATCATTCAGATTTCCAATTTTTGGATTTATTTTTAAACCATGCAAGAGGTTTGCCATAAATATAGGCTTTTAAGGCATCCCATATTATAACTATATTGATCTCTTCAGCAAGATTAGTATCCAAGAAAAATTGTAATTTTGAAACCAGCCATGGTTTAAATTCTTTCAATTTAGTTATATAAGCTGGAATTCTTGCTTCATGAGTTAGTTTTAAAAAAAAATATTTGAAGTTTGAAAATAAGAGAATTATGATCTGACAAAGGGCAAGGACAAATTAAAAAAATATTATTTTTGTGTTTAATTCTTCTGATATAAAGATTTTATCAATTCTAGTTTGGGTGTTAAATCTATAATCTTGATGAGAGAATAATAATGAATTATTATCTTAAGAATAATAATGAATTATTATCTTAAAAGATATATGTGTCAATTAAATTATAATTCTCAGTCCATTTTTTAAGTAATTTTGCTACAGGAGTGAAACGTAAATTTCTCTTATTAGTGGTGTCTGCATTATCTAGGATATAACTGAAATCACCACCAATTATCAAGTTACCCTTATAAATTCTGTTAATAAGATCTAGATTTTTTTTAGCTGTCCCTGTGTCCATACCAGGAAACCAATATGTATTTACTAGGGTCCATATTCTATTATTAAATTTTACTATAACAATCATTATACGGCCTTCTTTATCTTCGTATTTATGGATGATTTGGGGGTTAATAACATTCTTTCTCCACAAAATTATTACTCCTCTAGTTTTTGTTTTATATGAAGAGTGGGATAATACTAAGTATTCATTTGGATTCCTAATAAATGAATCATTTGTTTTAAAGTGGGACTCTTGAAGAAAAATAACCTGTGCTTTGTTTAACTTTAAATATCTTAATAAATCAGATCTCTTCTTTGGATTGTTCAAACCATTGATGCTTAAAGAAAGTAGTGATAAGTCCATATGTTTAAGTTGGTTCATAAGATATTTTTATACAAGTAATACTTTGTACTCTTCCAAAACATTGTAGATGGATAGATGTCTTTCCTTTTCTAATTATTATGCAAAGATTGTTTTTTAAATGAAGTATGTGTAATAAAATCTAATTCATGCCAAAAAAGATGGCATAAGTAAAATATAAAAACGAATATATATATATATATATATATATATATAACAAAAGAAAACACATTTTTGAAAAAAAAACTTTTCTTGCATAGAATGACAAGCATTCCTAATCTAGTAGATAAAAAAACTACCAGATTAACCCTCATACCTTAACTACGGTATATCTACCATTTGGCTCCATAATAATGTTAATGGAGATTTTGATTTTGAATAAGTATAACAACATTTAACTATATTTCCTAATCAGTTATAAATATCAAACTTTAAATTATGTTTACTATAGATTATTTATAAATTATATTTTATCACTATATATGTGGAATGTTTTCACTATGTCTAATCAAGAATTGAATATAACCTATCTAAGAATTTCTATGCAAGCTACACAACTTTTTATGAACTGATAATTATTTGTTACAAGAGCTTTGTATAAATTTCCCTCATAATTTCCATATCTCACTTATGTGATTTAAATATTGTGAGATCTTATTTATTCCATTTCAACTTTGTACGTTCCCATGTATAAGTCAGCTGCCCATATTAACCTTTAAATGATTTTATACCCTTTAAATCATTTCATGTTAATCTTCTCATTATACTATATGATGCTCTATGACAGAAAACACAAGTTCACAAGGTGTTTCTGCATATACATATCCTTTTTGATAGGCTTTCAAATCAATATATTAGTAAATATAATCAAACATGCAGTCATCTAATAGCTGAATATGTAAATCTAAGTAATATTCCTGTGGTAAATGCACATTAAACATTTCATTTTAAATGCCTGAAATCAAAGAATACATAAAATGGTGTTATGGAACAGTTTGAAGTAAGATAATCCTATAGTATTAAAATTTTGAGAGTGAAATATCCAACATATACATAGGAATACATTTTTAATTTTACTTGTCATTTCTGTTTCAAAATATTTAACAATGTTCATCTTTTCAGCACACCAATAAACTATTTAAATAATAAAGTCTCATCATACAATAAATATTTATACTTAAAAAGAGTAATTAAAACTATATATGTTATGTAGTGCCTAGAATTATGTTACTTTTCACTATAATGAAACTGTGCTTTTTTATTTGGAAAGATCACCATCTAGTGGTAATATTAAAAATTATCTCATACTGCAATTACATTTCTAATGCTTTTAAATCTAGTAATTACAAGAGTTAGTGATTGGTCTGATTATATATTTTATCTAAAAAAAACTTGTTCTTACAAGTGTTCTGTGAAGATAACACATTTCACAAATATCAACTTCTCATCTCACATCACATAATACTACTACTTGTCATTTGCAGACTTTTAATGCATATGTTACAAAGAGCTGGACCAGTGTATAAAGGTAATGGAAGTTGTTTTATATATAATATACTCTCCTGTTAAGTTATTATTACGTAACTTTATTCACATGTACTTTAATAAACTCTTTTTACTCATTTTATTAAACAGGAATATTCTTTCCTCCGTGGCTACTGCAAAATAACAACAAAGAAAATTATAGCACACCTGTACAGCTTTCTAGCCTCATGAAATAATGTAAGTTTTATAGTTTAAATGAAGCAGCACTAGAACAAGTTTCTATCTCTGTCACCTTTGCAAGACTCTTCAACAAGTTATATTGTAGTTGCTATTGTACCATCCCTCTCAATCTCTTCTGCCACACTAGTACACAATTTCAACAGTTCAAATATCACTTATAATTAGACGGGTTCAATTTCTGAACATTTTCACTAAACTATAGTTTCATTAATAAATGCTTATCTGATGCTTTACCATTTAATGTTATTATTTTAAAATATATATATATAAAAATGTATATATTAAAAGTGTATATATGTTCAAATAAGTGTTCCTTCCCTTACTCTGTTCTGTATATTCACTGTGTTTAAGTAAATATTTTTTGATAGAGTTGATGCCCATAGCATTAGGAATGATGGTAAACAGGGACTGCACATCTAGAGTTACCAAGATCATATCAGGCTTCATGTCTATGTCTTTAAAAAATCCATATAGGTCCAACAGGAATTGCTTACTATCCTTAAGTATATTCCTATTTTTATCTATAATTGGTCTAAGATGTCTTTCTACATATAACGAGAAGGGCTCCGTACACCATCCTCTGCCTGAGATGATAGGTCTCATAGGGGGGTTGACTCCATCTTTGTGGATCTTAGGTATCCCCTGTATAGCTGGAATCATTGGATGTTCCACTTCCAAGAAGCTTGCTAGTCCTGTACTAATAATATTACTACTTACTGAATCAATCACGGTGTTATATATGTTTAACTTAATCTTTTCTAATTCTGTTCTATCTATAATGGCATATATTGCTTCATTGCTTAACATATTTTTCATGGTCTCATGATATTTTATCTTATCCATTACTACTAAGGGCCCTCCCTTATCTGCTGGTCTAAATACCACTGTGTCATCCTGTTTTAACCTCTGTAATGCTTTCCTTTCATGAATATTTAGATTGCCTTTATTATTTTTTCTGTGAATATTTTTAGTATTTAAGTTTCCATATAATCTATATACATTTCTTCCACCAGATTATAGAAAGCTTCTACCAAAGGATGGTTATGTGGTGTAAATTCACTAGTTTTTTTTTAATATTTGCTTATATTCATTCTCACCATTTCCAAATTGGTATCTTAACTTCACATTTCTATTGAAGACTTTTATATCAGTAAGGGGTTGGGAGGGTGGCCTAATGGTTAAGGTGTTTGCCTTACAAACACAAGGTGCAGTGTTTGAGTCTCACAGCGGATAATTGGCTAGGCTTTAAATGGCTTGCAAGGGCAGTTAGCTTAGTACTAACCTATGAACATCAGTACATCTGTAAGTTGACTATGAGTGGTAGGAATAAAGTTCAGGCCCTTATTTAATACATTCATTTCATCTTGATCCAGTACCCTCTCTGAAATGTTCCATACTAAACAGTCTTCATTTGATTCCACATCCTTTTTAATGTTTGATTGGGCTCCCTGTCCCTGGAGAGTTTGCACTTTTGTCACCTTCGACTCATAGAACGATCTCTCCTGCCCCCCTTCTCCTTGACTATGGGAAGGGGGAATTGTTGAAAAACCATAGCATTATTTTGTTCATTGATAGCTCTGTGTGTTACCCCTGTAAAATTATTCCTAGGATGTACCACTGGTAAATGTGGGGTATTTTCTGAGTTACTGGTGGATGGTTCCACTTGTGTATTCTCATTAAGTACTAGCTTTTCTTTTTCTTTTTCTCTTTGTACGTTATTGACTTCAGGTACATTGATTCTGCTGACATTGAAATCAGTACCTGCAGCTGAACTGTTGCTGGTCTCACTGTCTTTAAGATTGTTTCTATTGCTGCTACTGTTAGTGCTATTTATAATTGTTTCATCACTAGGTGACACATAGACATTTGTTGCACTTCTTATGACATCTGACATTTGACCAGAGGTCTGATTTGGCCTTGGCCAGGTGAAGACATGGCCTAGACAGAAATCTTGTGTGTCTCTGTCTATCTTGTTACACTTTTGCTGTAACAAGCGTCTCTCATAAGCTAGGATTCCATCTAGCATATTAGATAAGGCATTGTCAATGAATTCACTGGGATAATTAGAATACAATGTTTCTTGTTGTTCCGTTACAGATTTAATCAATTCTTCTTCTATTGGCCTAAAGAATTCTAATAATAGCCGTAAATAATTCATGCTCACCTTGATATTGATCTTTCATGCATTCATGTAGTATATTTGGCAGTCTGTCAAAAATCCCTCTCATTCTATGTCGGGAAAACCAATAGGACTTTCCGGACTAGAATTAGAGAGCACATCTATGCGATCAGAATAGGACATAACACGAATGCTCTAGTCAAACATACCATGGCATGTGGAAAGGAACATACTTTCAGTTTCAGGGTTATTGATAGTATTACTCCTATGATAAGGGAGGGTGACATAAGGAATAGCACAGAGAGAAGGGAGATTAACTGGATCATGAAGATGAGAGCAGACAGAGGTAGAGGCTTAAATGAGAGAGCCTCATTGAGACCGGTATTGAGATCTAGGCATTTGATAGCCAAGTAGAAAGTGCCAAGAACATGAATTTCATTACATATCGCATCCACAAATTTGTATAAATTTTGTCCCATTTTTATTTTCAGTCCATTAAAGAAATTTATTTTAAGAGACTAACGAGAAATAGTACTATGCTCTAGTATAACTTCAGGCTTAAAATGTATGTAATTTGTATTATATATTTGTATTATAAATGTATTAATTTTTCAAAGTATGAGTAAGGGAAGGAACACTTATTTGAACATATATACACTTTTAATATATGCATTTTTATATATTTTTTTAAAATAATAGCATTAAATGGTAAAGCATCAGATAAGCATTTATTAATGAAAGTATAGGTAAGTGCAAATGTTCAGAAATTGAACTCGTCTATGTATAAGTGATATTTGTTACTAGGAAATTGCTATGGCTGCAAAAATGTATACTGATTGGGGTATATACAAATACGATCAGCAATAGAAAGCACGCATGGTATTCATCTTTAAAAGCAGCACTAGTAACAATGATTTAGGTATAAAATGTTAAGAGAAGTAATTAAACATATTATTTAAAATATGTAGATTAGGAACTGTTTCAAGATCCGGGGAGGTGTCTTGAAATAAGCTGAATGGTTAGCTTTAAGATGCCAATTTAGTTAATTTTCTTAGCATGTGACCAGTATATAAACGTAACGAAAGATTTTAAACTTTATCGGTCTGAAGAAGCTGTAGTGAAAGCACTTACCTGGTGCCTATGAAATAAATTGTTGGATTTTACATAAAATATCAGAGTATGTTTCTACTGCTTACAAACTTTCTGAAGCTGGAAAAGTTGTGGTTACATGGTTGTTTCCTGGTTACGATTATAGGAACTTGTTATATGAATTCTTTACACAACTGAAAGATTGTGTTGTTCTGTATAAACAGGATACCTTAAAATATGTGAAGAAAAACTGTCTGTTATGATAAGTTTCAAGCCTCTTTCATCTGAATTGGGAAATCAGCTCTTATGAAAGCACATGGATTACATTAAAATCTAAGCCTAACAAACTCATAGCCTTAAACATCTATGCAATCCTGTGTGACAGGAATAAAGAAACTGTCCAGGCCAAGTGAAGCAGCTGTTAAAGGTATGAAGAGATTTCAAGTTTTAGTTAAAATAATTAATAGAGCTGAACCAGTGTATGAAAACGTAACTGTAATGATGATTATTTGTAAGGTGAAATTTATCAGTGGCACATGTTGTATTCAAAATTAAAAACTATCCAAAGGGGTTCTGATTTACTTTTATTGAAATACATCTCCCTTTGCCACCAGTGTGGATATCCTCAGCAAGTTTCTATGGGAAATTCTTTTCAAGTTAATCACAACATTAAACGAAACTAGACATTGTTTCACCCACAGTATTTGCATTTTGGGTAATGGTAGAGTTCCACAAATGATTCAGCGCTTGAGAATTCTTCACTAATCTGATATTGGATCATGTAAAAAGGTATGTGTTCATGGATATCAGTTTGTTAAATTGCTTGTTGTCTCTTTGTACAGTAAGGAAGTGATGTTTGGTGCAGCAGACTAGAACAATAGACTAAGTATTCTTTAGTTAGACAAAACATACTAAAGCAGTAATTTTAAGTTATAAATACTGCCTAAAGATAAAAAGCTGCCATTCTTTTTATAAATACATCCTGCAGCTCTTTATCTAGTAAATATGTGCTTGTCACTTTAAGTCTATGCGGAAGAGTGTAAGTGCACTTCCAGTGTGCTCCTCGCCATCAGAGACATTGTATTTGCAAATAGAGTCTTCGCTTTTTATATTGACTCTGCAAGCGATATTGGATTAAATTATTAAATAAATGTGTTGAGAGATCAAGGAAATGGAAGACTGTGTCTAATATTCAAAGACCTCGCACATGGTCAGTTTGTATTAGCAGTGTTTTTTCTCTCTCTCCGCTCTCTTTCAGTTTCCCTTAATCACACTTACTCTTGACATTGTATAAGAATATCAGAAGATTGTAAATCTTATATAAAGAGAGCTTGTTAGAGGGAAGTAAAGAAACACTTTATTGATTACAGGATGAGTTGGCGCTCTCAGTAACTCACGCCAACCTCCTGAGTAGAAAATCAAACTTCAAATGTTGGTTAATGACTTGAGTTGAACTGAAACTGTTCTATGACAGTAAACATCAGATTTATGTAGTTATTTCCTCCATGTCTTAACCCACTTTCAGTAGAAAAGCAACCAATTGTATTTAAATGAAACTTCATATTTACTATCTCTAATTAATAACAAAATTTACAATAATAATAAATATTAAGAAATTAAACAGTTAGATGTGAATGTATGCATACGCTGTGTATTAATACCAAATCCAAGATACCAACCGTCTCCCCCCTCCCCTTCTCTCAACCATGTTAAAATGAGGCACTATAATGTAGTAAATGTTACTTTTTTGTAATTAACCTTCCTAAAAATCTACTAAAGTGATTTGTATTAAGCTGTTCGTTACAAGTTAAATTAAATTAATACAAATCCGGAAGGAGAGTGAGAGAAACAATGTAATAGAAAGGAGAGGGAGAAGAAAGAGAGAACAGATGTAGCAAGAAAGATACAACATAAAGTTAAATTGTACATATTTTTTTTTTAATTTCTTTGGCTCACATTTCACATTTTGGTAGAATCTTTGAGAGTAAATGTAGTTATAGTATTTTTTTGTTTCAGTTCTTTGTTTCTTTTCTTCACATCAGTCCATGATTTTTTTTTCTGGAGATCTTTTCAGTGTAGAAGACACCAGTCCATTTCTTCTGGAATTGTAATTATGTTGTTGTTTTTGATGAAGGAGAATGCCTCTTCTTATAGTATTGAAGGTTCTCATTTCATTTAAATGAAAAATCTTGATAATTGCAGAATATGTGAGATAAGCTTTTATTTTGTTTTGTTTAAGTAACTTCACAAGTGGCATCAAGGACTCTTGAACAGTAATCATTATCAAATCTAATTAAGTGCTGTTTGTATTTTAAAGGGCTTTTCCTCCAAGCTGATTTGAGAACAAGTTCTTTGTCCATGGATGATAAAACTTTTACAATGATAGATCTTGGAGAAGGTATAGACTTTCCTGTGGCTCTATGAGTCCTTTCTATGCCACTGGATAAGCCTTCTTTCAAGTCTAAAATTTCAGAAAGCCAGGAATTTAACAATAAAATCATGTCCTCACCTTCAGATCTTTCTGGGAGACCAAATATTCTGATGTTTGCTTGTCTTCCTCTATTTTCTAGGTCATCAATTTTGTTGATTAGCCAGTTGTTTTGCTGTAAAAGAAATTCACTGTGATTTTCCTCTTCTTTTAATCTCCCATCTATGTCACAGAGAGAAGTTTCAATGTCCAATATTTTTGTTTGGTATTGTTGTAGTAATTCCTTGAAGACATCAGTTTGTTTTTGGCAATTTTCTTTGAGATTTTCAAGATTGTCCTTAAATCCATCCATTTTCAAGGATAGCTCTTGTAGTGTGGAAGACATTACTGGATTTCTTTTCTCAAGGTGATATCAAAGTGTGAGTTCTTTGAACTGCTCATATCTACGAAGCAGTAATAATCTCCAAATTGGTTTGACAGGAAAATATTGATGAAATGTTCCCCAAATTGATATGTTGATGTAGCTATAGTCTATCAATAAAATTTAGTTGTTTTTAGTCGAAGAAAATAATTATTTCCCTCTTTTTTAGGCTATTTTTGTGCGGCTCTGAAAAAGTGCTATCAGTTAGCCATCTAGGCTCCACCCCCTTCATTATTTATGATGAATGAACCTGAGGGTGTATCATTTAGAACACACCCTTCTGGTAGCGTAGTAAAACTAGTACCTGGAAAAGTGCAGATATCCATTCAGAAGCCACTAAACACAGAAAACCTCTCTCCAATGTAGCAGAAATGGCAAACAACTGGATACACAAAATAATGCAGAAACTGCTGGACAGCCGGTACTTTATTCCAAAAGTACAAAAACCTCAAGTAAACGCTTTCATCTCCAAACCCTCACAATAAGAGACTTCTTCAGACTCAGGTACCCATAACCATACACACTTAAATAGCAGTTCTAATCACATGATAAAACTAACATCATCAATCACATGATAAAGAAAAACTTCACCAACTTAATATACACATTAGTTAAAAAATAATAAAAAATTAATTTAAACTCAAGCTACCTTTACTGTTTTAACCCTTTCCACACACATTTTGATAGACAGATACATACACAGACACACATTTTATATATGTATATGTATATTATGTATATATCTATATTCGTATACACAGAGCCACACACACGCATACACACACAACAAATGCTATATGATATATTTATTACTAGATAAAGCAGGACAACAGGAATTGGTTTTGATAATGGGTGACCTGAATGCACATATCAGGACAGACAGAAGAGTGAAACAATACTAATTTCATGAACTTTAATTGTACTTTGACTTAGGAATGGGGTCCATTCCCGTCATGGTATTAGAGACTTGGAGAAATTAAAAAAGCACAGGATATGAGCATCGTCTGGGTCCACATGGGTGGGTCAAGAGGAATAAAGAAGGAGAGCCCATTCTAGACTTCTGTCTGGTAAATGGTTTGATGATAGCCAACACTTGGCTCAGAAACATAGACAGTCACATGATCACATACAAGAATAGCGAACATGCATCTCAGGTCAACTTTCTCTTAGTAAGTAAAGGGCAGTGGATTAGAATCAGCAATTGTAAAGTTATCCACAGTAAAGCAGTTAGGCCACGACATAAACAACTGTTGACACAGTCAGCTGCAAGTAGTGGTCAGAAGGGTCTATGGTCAACAGAGACCAGGCTGAAGACCTGGAAGTTGACTGGAGAGAAAGCACAACAGTTCAAGGAATGACTTAGGGTTCTACCACCTCAAGAAGAAGAAGAGAAAATAGGTGAAGTTGGAGAATGGCAGTGCCTCAGAACACCATATGTTGGGGACTGCAGAACAGATATGCAGCTGAGCCAGGTATGCAAATAAGGGGCATAAGGAAAGATGCTGGTGGAATGCAGAAGTCTTGGAAGTCATCACAAGAAAGAAGGAGAGCATTAAACAGTGGGAGATAGAAAAGACAGACCAGGCTAGGAGGAAATACTAGTTGGCTAACAAAAGAGGCTATAAAAG